>NC_053497.1:182656672-182659719 GCF_905171775.1 Rana temporaria
AAGTCAAGGGCAACTACCCAAGATGGCGTTGATGCATTTTGGAGTGGGGGAAATGCTGCTTTCTTCGGTCAGAACCAAGGTCTCCAAAATGGGGGGCAAGGAGGCTCTTCTAGCTACAGTTGGTTAGCAGTGGGTTGTCCTAGTCTCTTAACAGCTGCCCGAGTTGGCCGTGTGGGTGTGAAAGCGCGAAAAAGGCGGACAACGCTCTTTGGAACTGAGAAAGCCATGCAGATGGATGGCGGCGCATTTTTGGGCTCTACCAAGCCGAGGCCCAGACGGTGGAGTCGTCCAGCTGCTGCCGGGGGCAAAGAAGAATCGAACCCGGGCCGCGGCGGTGAGAGCGCCGAATCCTAGCCACTAGACCACCAGGGAGAGCTGTGCCCTGCTCTTCCCAGGCAAGGGATAGGAAGTCAAGGGCAACTACCCAAGATGGCGTTGATGCATTTTGGAGTGGGGGAAATGCTGCTTTCTTCGGTCAGAACCAAGGTCTCCAAAATGGGGGGCAAGGAGGCTCTTCTAGCTACAGTTGGTTAGCAGTGGGTTGTCCTAGTCTCTTAACAGCTGCCCGAGTTGGCCGTGTGGGTGTGAAAGCGCGAAAAGGCGGACAACGCTCTTTGGAACTGAGAAAGCCATGCAGATGGATGGCGGAGCATTTTTGGGCTCTACCAAGCCGAGGCCCAGACGGTGGAGTCGTCCAGCTGCTGCCGGGGGCAAAGAAGAATTCCCTGACCGGGAATCGAACCCGGGCCGCGGCGGTGAGAGCGCCGAATCCTAGCCACTAGACCACCAGGGAGAGCTGTGCCCTGCTCTTCCCAGGCAAGGGATAGGAAGTCAAGGGCAACTACCCAAGATGGCGTTGATGCATTTTGGAGTGGGGGAAATGCTGCTTTCTTCGGTCAGAACCAAGGTCTCCAAAATGGGGGGCAAGGAGGCTCTTCTAGCTACAGTTGGTTAGCAGTGGGTTGTCCTAGTCTCTTAACAGCTGCCCGAGTTGGCCGTGTGGGTGTGAAAGCGCGAAAAAGGCGGACAACGCTCTTTGGAACTGAGAAAGCCATGCAGATGGATGGCGGAGCATTTTTGGGCTCTACCAAGCCGAGGCCCAGACGGTGGAGTCGTCCAGCTGCTGCCGGGGGCAAAGAAGAATTCCCTGACCGGGAATCGAACCCGGGCCGCGGCGGTGAGAGCGCCGAATCCTAGCCACTAGACCACCAGGAGAGCTGTGCCCTGCTCTTCCAGGCAAGGGATAGGAAGTCAAGGGCAACTACCCAAGATGGCGTTGATGCATTTTGGAGTGGGGGAAATGCTGCTTTCTTCGGTCAGAACCAAGGTCTCCAAAATGGGGGGCAAGGAGGCTCTTCTAGCTACAGTTGGTTAGCAGTGGGTTGTCCTAGTCTCTTAACAGCTGCCCGAGTTGGCCGTGTGGGTGTGAAAGCGCGAAAAAGGCGGACAACGCTCTTTGGAACTGAGAAAGCCATGCAGATGGATGGCGGAGCATTTTTGGGCTCTACCAAGCCGAGGCCCAGACGGTGGAGTCGTCCAGCTGCTGCCGGGGCAAAGAAGAATTCCCTGACCGGGAATCGAACCCGGGCCGCGGCGGTGAGAGCGCCGAATCCTAGCCACTAGACCACCAGGGAGAGCTGTGCCCTGCTCTTCCCAGGCAAGGGATAGGAAGTCAAGGGCAACTACCCAAGATGGCGTTGATGCATTTTGGAGTGGGGGAAATGCTGCTTTCTTCGGTCAGAACCAAGGTCTCCAAAATGGGGGGCAAGGAGGCTCTTCTAGCTACAGTTGGTTAGCAGTGGGTTGTCCTAGTCTCTTAACAGCTGCCCGAGTTGGCCGTGTGGGTGTGAAAGCGCGAAAAAGGCGGACAACGCTCTTTGGAACTGAGAAAGCCATGCAGATGGATGGCGGAGCATTTTTGGGCTCTACCAAGCCGAGGCCCAGACGGTGGAGTCGTCCAGCTGCTGCCGGGGGCAAAGAAGAATTCCCTGACCGGGAATCGAACCCGGGCCGCGGCGGTGAGAGCGCCGAATCCTAGCCACTAGACCACCAGGAGAGCTGTGCCCTGCTCTTCCCAGGCAAGGGATAGGAAGTCAAGGGCAACTACCCAAGATGGCGTTGATGCATTTTGGAGTGGGGGAAATGCTGCTTTCTTCGGTCAGAACCAAGGTCTCCAAAATGGGGGGCAAGGAGGCTCTTCTAGCTACAGTTGGTTAGCAGTGGGTTGTCCTAGTCTCTTAACAGCTGCCCGAGTTGGCCGTGTGGGTGTGAAAGCGCGAAAAGGCGGACAACGCTCTTTGGAACTGAGAAAGCCATGCAGATGGATGGCGGAGCATTTTTGGGCTCTACCAAGCCGAGGCCCAGACGGTGGAGTCGTCCAGCTGCTGCCGGGGGCAAAGAAGAATTCCCTGACCGGGAATCGAACCCGGGCCGCGGCGGTGAGAGCGCCGAATCCTAGCCACTAGACCACCAGGGAGAGCTGTGCCCTGCTCTTCCCAGGCAAGGGATAGGAAGTCAAGGGCAACTACCCAAGATGGCGTTGATGCATTTTGGAGTGGGGGAAATGCTGCTTTCTTCGGTCAGAACCAAGGTCTCCAAAATGGGGGGCAAGGAGGCTCTTCTAGCTACAGTTGGTTAGCAGTGGGTTGTCCTAGTCTCTTAACAGCTGCCCGAGTTGGCCGTGTGGGTGTGAAAGCGCGAAAAAGGCGGACAACGCTCTTTGGAACTGAGAAAGCCATGCAGATGGATGGCGGAGCATTTTTGGGCTCTACCAAGCCGAGGCCCAGACGGTGGAGTCGTCCAGCTGCTGCCGGGGGCAAAGAAGAATTCCCTGACCGGGAATCGAACCCGGGCCGCGGCGGTGAGAGCGCCGAATCCTAGCCACTAGACCACCAGGGAGAGCTGTGCCCTGCTCTTCCCAGGCAAGGGATAGGAAGTCAAGGGCAACTACCCAAGATGGCGTTGATGCATTTTGGAGTGGGGGAAATGCTGCTTTCTTCGGTCAGAACCAAGGTCTCCAAAATGGGGGGCAAGGAGGCTCTTCTAGC
>NC_053497.1:182659819-182684819 GCF_905171775.1 Rana temporaria
TATATATATATATATATATATATATACATACACATATATATATATATATATACATATACATATATATACATACACATATATATATATATATATATATATATACACATATATATATATATATACATACATATATATATATACATACATATATATATATATATATATATATATATATATATATATATATATATATATATACATATATATACATATATATATACATACAATTTTTTTTTTTTTTACTTTCTGCTACAAAATATAGACTTTTTAAAAAATTAAAAAGAGCAAATTTTTTCATAAATTATGACCAGAATGTATTCTGCTACATGTCTGATAGATAGACATATATAAAAAATACCCCAAATTTGGGGGGGGGGGATATATATATATATATATATATATATATATATATATATATATATATATATATATATATATATATATATATATATATATATAGATATATATCATTTTTTTTTACTTTCTGCTATAAAATATATCCAATAAAAATGTAAAAAGAGCAAATTTATATATATATATATATATATAATTTTATATTATTTTTTTACTTTCTGCTATAAAATATATCCAATAAAAATTTAAAAAGAGCAGATTTCTTCATAAATTCATAAATGTCTTTGATAAAAAAATAAATACAAAAAATCCAATAATTGTATATTAGATATGTGCAGAATGAAAAAAATTTGATTCGATGAATTGTTTACATTAGTTTAGTTAAAATTTATTTACTTCGTTTTCATTATTCCTTTTCGAAATCGATTCAAAATTTTTCAAATTCGAATAAATTTCGAATTCAAATAGGTTTTCCCAATTTCCAAAAGAGAATAAAATTTAATAGAAAATTAAGGCATAGAATAAAAACAATTATATTCAATTCCTTTGTTTTCCCTTTCTATTTTATTCTCTTTGGAAATTTAAAAACAATTTGAATAGGATTAAAAAAAATTTGAAAAAAGGTTTACCAAAACGAGTCAAATTAAAAAATTTCGTTATTTTGGATTCGTTTAAATTCGGTACTATTCCAATTTCGAATATGCCCTTGCCACAAAACCTGAAGATAGGCAGCGTCATACCAGTACGTCGCTTTGCTTACAGCGGCCGCTCTCCCGCAGAACTTTGTTGGGCGGGGTTAGTCGCTATACAACATTTGGCCATTAGATGGCTCTAAGTACACTTAGCACCCTCTAATGGCCAAATGAGGCATTTCCCCCCCCCCCCCCCATTTATAAATCCATTAAAAAAAATATGTAACCAGTACAGGAAATAGCTTAATATTACCATTTTTGGGACAAAAGGGCCGGGGGTTTTTTTTTTTCCCCAACGAAGCCCAGGGCTGGATTCCTGACAAGGCCACCGAGGCCAGGCCTCAGGGTGACAGTGGGTGCAGGGGGGGCGCCGTGGCAACAGGGGACCCGGCATCTCCCCCTGCACCAAGAGTGCAGTGGAGGGAGGTGGTCGTCTTGCTATGCTTTTATTTTATTTTTCATAAATGCACCCCAAAAATCAATCACTACGATTACAGTACGCCACATTGCCTAGTAAGTAAAAAAAAATATATATATATATAAATAATAATAAAAAAAATATATAATAAGAAACCAAATAATAATAATAGAAATAATAATAATATAATAGAAATAATAATAATAGAAATAATAATAATAATAGAAATAATAATAATAATAATAATAGAAAAAAAATAATAATAATAGAAATAATAATAATAGAATAGAAATAATAATAATAGAATAGAAAATAATAGAATAGAAATAGTAATAATAGAATTAATAATAATAATAATAATAATAATAGAATTAATAATAATAATAGAAATAATAATAATAATAGAAATAATAATAGAAATAATAATAATAATAATAATAATAATAATAATAATAATAAAAATAATAAAAATAGAAATAATAATAATAGAAATAATAATAATAGAAATAATAATAATAGAAATAATAATAATAATAATAGAAATAATAATAATAGAAATAATAATAATAGAAATAATAATAATAGAAATAATAATATTATAAATAATAATATTATAAATAATAATAATAATAATAATATAGAAATAATGAAGTAAAAAAAAGGAAGAACTAGTAAAAAAATTGAAATAATAATAATAATAGAAATAATAATAATAATAATAATAATAATAAGGTATTTACCATTTTTATAATCAACAAAAAAATATTTGACCAGTAAAAGAAATCGCCTAATAATATTCATTTTTTTGGAATTATTCACACAAATGTGCGTGCGATTTCACTGAGCGACTTGCTATGCATTATTTTATTAATTGTTGTATCCATTATAAATACACCCCAAAAATCAATTACTGTGATTACATGAAAGTGGAAATAAATAAAGAAATAAAAAACTCGCGGTAGAACACATGATAGCCAGGTAAGAAGAATTTTCAGAAGAAGAGGTCCAGAAGCCGCCACATTTCCTTAAAGATTAAATATTTGTTGGGTGTTTAAAAGAAACCTCCTCCTTTATGGATCACAAAATTCCTAACTACCCCCCCCCCCCCCCCGCCCCCCCATTTACAGTTCATTCTCCTCATATTTTATAGAAAATTTGTAGAACTCACCATACTGAATGAAGGCGAATATTCCCAGAATCCAGAGGAGTCCCGACATGTCACCGGTCAATCCTTCCCTGCGCTCAGAGCGATCAATCCTTCCCTGCGCTCAGAGCGATCAATCCTTCCCTGCGCTCAGAGCGATCAATCCTTCCCTGCGCTCAGAGCGATCAATCCTTCCCTGCGCTCAGAGCGATCAATCCTTCCCTGCGCTCAGAGCGATCAATCCTTCCCTGCGCTCAGAGCGATCAATCCTTCCCTGCGCTCAGAGCGATCAATCCTTCCCTGCGCTCAGAGCGATCAATCCTTCCCTCCTCCTCCTCCTCAGATATTTACTATCTGATTGAAGAACACCGCCCAAGCGAATGACAGCGATGGGACCTTCCTCCATTGTGCGGCTTCCTAAGGACAATCCTCCCGCTCTCCCTTCCTGGAGTCAGCAACAGGGAGTTTCCAGTTAATAGATTGCCAAGTGCAAACTACAGGCAGGCAAGTAATAAAAATGGAGTAAAAAAAAATAAATAAAAAAAAAATAGATAATATATTAATAGAAATAAAGTAAAAAAAAAAAAAAAAAAAAAAGGAAGAACTAGTAAAAAAAATAGGAATAATAATAATTATAATAATAATAAAAATAATAGAAATAATTATAATAATAATAATAAAGTAAAAAAAAATAAAAAATGAAGAACTAGTAAAAAAATAGGAATAATAATAATAATCATCATAATTATAATATTAATAGAAATAATAATTATAATAATAATAGAAATATTATAATAATAATAATAATAAAGTAAAAAAAAAAAGAAGGAAGAACTAGTAAAAATAGAAATAATAATAATAATAATAAATAATAATAATAAATAATATAAATAATGAAGTAAACAAAAAGGAAGAACTAGTAAAAAAAGAAAAATAGAAATAATGAAGTAAAAAAAAAAAAAAATAAAGGATAGAACTAGTAAAAAAAATAGAAATAAATAATAATAATAATAATAATAATAATAATAATGATAATAATAGAAATAATGAAGTAAACAAAAAAGAAGAACTAGTAAAAAAAATAGAAATAATAATAATAATAGAAATAATGAAGTAAAAAAAAAGATAGAACTAGTAAAAAAATAGAAATAATAATAATAATAATAATAATAGAAATAATGAAGTAAAAAAAAAAAAAAGGAAGAAC
Organism: Rana temporaria; assembly: GCF_905171775.1. NCBI lineage: Eukaryota > Metazoa > Chordata > Amphibia > Anura > Ranidae > Rana > Rana temporaria. The sequence goes on from NC_053497.1 coordinate 182,663,635, forward strand.
TAGTAAAAAAAAATACAGAAATAATAATAATAATAATAGAAATAATAAGTAAAAAAAAAGGAAGAACTAGTAAAAAAAAAAAAAAAAAAAAAATAAGAACAACAACAAGTAGCACTGACAGGTGGCATTTATGGGCACAGATGGGCAGGCACTGAAATACCATGGAGGAGGAAAGGCTGCCTGCGACGCCCATCTTAGTACTCCTTGCACTCGGCCAACTTGTTACACCCAGCCCGAACTATATGGGCTGGGTGTAACAAGATGTCCGCTGCTGGCTTACTGCGGCCGAGTGCAGGGCGTACCAAGATGGGTGTCGGAATGTCCAACCAGTGACTCCGACACGGAGCGTCGTTTCCGTTGTTCCGCCCGCTGACTTCCAGTTGCTCCGCCTCTCCCAAGTATCGGATCAGGCATCAGGGAGCCAGTCATCTCTGACCGTCGGAGGCCCGGGCGCGATGTTATGACATCACGCCCAGGTACCGGAATGTAAACAAAGCCCCAATTGCGGCTAGTAAGCATGTGATCGTTTTTTTTTTTTTCACAATCTCATGCTTTCAAGCCTGGAGGAGAAATGTGGGGGGGAGGGGAGGTCTTATTGACCCCGCCTCTCTCCATAAAGAGGACCTGTCACACACCTTTTCTATTACAAGGGATGTTTACATTCCTTGTAAGAGGAATAAAAGTGATAAAAAATTAAATAAAAAAAATAAAATGTAAAAAAAAAAAGTGTAAAAAAAAAAAAAAGTAAAAAAAAAAAAAATGTAAACCGCCCCTGTCCCCAGTAGCTTGCGCTCAGAAGCGAACGCACACGTGAGTCCCGCCCACGGATGTAAACGTCGGCCAAACCACACATGTGAGGTATATCGCCGCGTGCGTTACGGTTAGAGCGCCAGCAACAATTCTCGCACTAGACCTCCTCTGTAACTCTAAACTGGTAACCTGAAAAAAAAAATTCAAAGCGTCGCCTATGGAGATTTTTAAGTAACAAAGTTTGGGCGCCGTTCCGTGAGCGTGCGCAATTTTCAAGCGTGACGTGTTAGGTATCTATTTACTCGGCGTAACGTCATCTTTCATATTTTTTTAAAAAAAATTGGGCCAACTTTACCGTTTTGTTATTTTTTAAATTAATGAAACCGTTTCTCCCCCCCCCAAGAAAAAGGTGTTTGAAAAATGATTGCGCAAATACCGTGCGAGATAAAAAAAAGTTGTGATGACCGCCATTTTATTCCCTTGCTTAAAATAAAAAATATATATATGATGTTTGGGGGGTTCTGAGTAATTTTCTAGCAAAAGAATGATGATTTGTACATGTAGGAGAGAAGTGCCAGAATAGGAGCGGTATGGAGGTGGGTATAAAAGCCCGGGAATGAAGGGGTTAAAGTAGATGTAAACAAAAAAAAAAAAATAATAAAATGTTGGAGGAAACGCCCCGCTAGCGGTAACCCCCTTCTCTGCCACTGACATTTACACAGTAATCAGTGCATTTTTATAGCGCCGATCGCTGCATAAATGGCAACGGTCCCAAAAAAAGACAAAAGTACGGTGCAATGTCGCAGTACCGCTAAAAATTGCAGATCGCCGCCATTACTAGTAAAAAAAAAAAAAAAAAACAATAAAAATGCCAAAAATCTTTCCCATAGTTTGTAGACGCGATAACCTTTGCGCAAACCAATCAATAAACGTTTATTTTGATTTGACTGCTAATCACGTGATGTAAACAGAAGATCGGAAATTTTATCTTCCCCCACACCGTCAGCGTGAGGGGGGAAAAAAAAACATCAGTTCCTCACACAGAGAGCCGCAGTAGCCTCATCAGTGCCCACAGTCAGTGGCGTCACCAGGGTTGGTGTCACCTGGTGCGGAAAAAAATTGGTGTCACCCCCCCCCCCCTGTCCACCAACTATAGTCCCCCCTCAGTACAGACCCCCCACTACTAACTACAGACCCCCCACTACCAACTACAGACCCCCCACTACCAACTACAGACCACCCTCCTGCAGTAGAGATCCCCATCACTAAGTACAGACCACCCTCCTTCAGTATAGACCCCTCCCACTAAGTACAGACCACCCTCCGTCAGTATAGACCCCTCCCACTAAGTACAGACCACCCTCCGTCAGTATAGACCCCTCCTACTAAGTACAGACCCCCCTCATCAGTACAGACACCCCATCAGTGTAGAATCCCCCCCTCTTAGTGCAGACCCCCATCATTCCGGCCCCCCTAGTACAGAACCCCCATTAGTATAGACACCCCCCTAAGTACAGACCCCCATCATTCCACCCCCCCAGTACAGACCCCCCATCAGTATAGACACCCCCCCTTAGTACAGATCCCCCACATCAGTATAGACACCCCCCCTTAGTACAGATCCCCCACATCAGTATAGACACCCCCCCTTAGTACAGATCCCCGCATCAGTATAGACACCCCCCTTAGTACAGATCCCCCGCATCAGTATAGACATCCCCACCATAAGTACAGATCCCCGCATCAGTATAGACACCCCCCCTTAGTACAGATCCCCCACATCAGTATAGACACCCCCCCCCTTAGTACAGATCCCCCACATCAGTATAGACACCCCCCCTTAGTACAGATCCCCCACATCAGTATAGACACCCCCCCCCCCCCTTAGTACAGATCCCCCGCATCAGTATAGACACCCCCCCCTTAGTACAGATCCCCCGCATCAGTATAGACACCCCCCCCCTTAGTACAGATCCCCACCATAAGTATAGACACCCCCCCATAGTACAGATCCCCCGCATCAGTATAGAAACCCCCCTTAGTACAGATCCCCCGCATCAGTATAGACACCCCCCCCCCCCCTTAGTACAGATCCCCCGCATCAGTATAGACACCCCCCCTTAGTACAGATCCCCCGCATCAGTATAGACACCCCCCCTTAGTACAGATCCCCATCAGTATAGACACCCCCCCCCTTAGTACAGATCCCCATCAGTATAGACACCCCCCCCTTAGTACAGATCCCCATCAGTATAGACACCCCCCCCCTAGTACAGATCCCCATCAGTATAGACACCCCCCCCCCTTAGTACAGATCCCCATCAGTATAGACACCCCCCCCTTAGTACAGATCCCCATCAGTATAGACACCCCCCCCTTAGTACAGATCCCCATCAGTATAGACACCCCCCCCTTAGTACAGATCCGCATCAGTATAGACACCCCCCCCTTAGTACAGATCCGCATCAGTATAGACACCCCCCCCCTTAGTACAGATCCCCATCAGTATAGACACCCCCCCTTAGTACAGATCCCCATCAGTATAGACACCCCCCCTTAGTACAGATCCCCATCAGTATAGACACCCCCCCCTTAGTACAGATCCCCATCAGTATAGACACCCCCCCCTTAGTACAGATCCCCATCAGTATAGACACCCCCCCCTTAGTACAGATCCCCATCAGTATAGACACCCCCCCCCTTAGTACAGATCCCCATCAGTATAGACACCCCCCCCTTAGTACAGATCCCCATCAGTATAGACACCCCCCCCTTAGTACAGATCCGCATCAGTATAGACACCCCCCCCTTAGTACAGATCCCCATCAGTATAGACACCCCCCCTTAGTACAGATCCCCATCAGTATAGACACCCCCCCTTAGTACAGATCCCCATCAGTATAGACACCCCCCCCCTTAGTACAGATCCCCCGCATCAGTATAGACACCCCCCTCTCTGACAGGCCGAAGCTTCTAACGCACATGGCGAGAAACTCGCAGTGTGCGGTGAAATCACAGGAAGCAACTCATTTTATTTTTATTCTGCAGGAAAGTGGGCGGGGCTCGGTGAATGATTCTTACAAAGATATTTACGCCTTTCAAAGTTCAAAGATTCCCCTTGTATCTCCAGCGCCGGGCGCCGGCGGCGGGTCACTCATTAACTTCTGATGAGCCCTTCGGTGTTAATAGATAGTTCTGGTGAAAATTTAAAGCAGAACTCCAGGAAGCAGGGCTGTCTTAATGCATGGGCAGTGCCCAGGGGCCCCAGGTGCATGGGGGGCCCCATAATCATCTTGAATTATATCCTTCTTCCCAACTGTCCCTGGTTTGCCAGGACAGTCACCCTTTCTACTAAGCTGTCCCGGGATGTGTCCCAGAACCTGTATTGTGCCCTCCTGACTCCCCCTGTAATCTGCCCTTCTGCTCCCCCCTTTCTGCACCCTTTTTGTTGATTAGTCTTTGATCCATGGAATGTTTTCTTACCGATTAAAAACAATTTTGAAGTACTAATAACTGTATGTTTAATTCTATCCACTATTCATACTTTAATTCTTGGGAGTAGGCTGGTAGGGGCCCCAGTGCATTACCTTGGGATGGGCCCCAGTGCATTACCTTGGGATGGGGCGATAGGGGCCCCAGTGCATTACTATGGGATGGGCCCCAGTGCATTACCTTGGGATGGGCCCCAGTGCATTACCTTGGGATGGGGCGATAGGGGCCCCAGTGCATTACTATGGGATGGGCCCCAGTGCATTACCTTGGGATGGGCCCCAGTGCATTACCTTGGGATGGGGCGATAGGGGCCCCAGTGCATTACTATGGGATGGGCCCCAGTGCATTACTTTGGGGCGGCCTGGTAGGGGCCCCAGAGCATTACTTTGGGGTGGGCTGGTAGGGGCCCCAGTGCATTACTTTGGGGCGGCCTGGTAGGGGCCCCAGAGCATTACTTTGTGGTGGGCTGGTAGGGGCCCCAGTGCATTACTTTGGGATGGGTCGGTAGGGGCCCCAGTGCATTACCTTGGGATGGGCCCCAGTGCATTACTATGGGATGGGCTGATAGGGGCCCCAGTGCATTACCTTGAGAGGGGCCCCAGTGCATTACTTTGGGATGGGTCGGTAGGGGCCCTAGAGCATTACTTTGGGATGGGCTGGTAGGGGCCCCAGAGCATTACTATGGGATGGGCCCCAGTGCATTACTTTGGGATGGGCCGATAGGGGCCCCAGTGCATTACTTTGGGATGGGTCGGTAGGGGCCCCAGTGCATTACTTTGGGATGGGTCGGTAGGGGCCCCAGTGCATTACTTTGGGATGGGTCGGTAGGGGCCCCAGTGCATTACTTTGGGATGGGTCGGTAGGGGCCCCAGTGCATTACCTTGGGATGGGCCCCAGTGCATTACTATGGGATAGGCCCCAGTGCATTACTATGGGATGGGCCAATAGGGGCCCCAGTGCATTACTATGGGATGAGCCGGTAGGGGCCCCAGTGCATTACTATGGGATGAGCCGATAGGGGCCCCAGTGCAATATTTTGGGATGGTCCCCAGTGCATTACTTTGGGGCGGGCTGGTAGGGGCCCCAGTGCATTACTTTGGGATGGGTCGGTAGGGGCCCCAGAGCATTACCTTGGGATGGACCCCAGTGCATTACTATGGGATGGGCTGGTAGGGGCCCCAGTGAATCAGTTTGGGATGGGCCCCAGTGCATTACTATGGGATGGGCCGATAGGGGCCCCAGTGCAGTACTATGGGATGGGCCCCAGTGCATTACTATGGGATGGGCCCCAGTGCATTACTTTGGGATGGGCCCCAGTGCATTACTTTGGGATGGGCCCCAGTGCATTACTTTGGGATGGGCCGATAGGGGCCCCAGTGCATTACTTTGGGATGGGTCGGTAGGGGCCCCAGTGCATTACTTTGGGATGGGTCGGTAGGGGCCCCAGTGCATTACTTTGGGATGGGTCGGTAGGGGCCCCAGTGCATTACCTTGGGATGGGCCCCAGTGCATTACTATGGGATAGGCCCCAGTGCATTACTATGGGATGGGCCAATAGGGGCCCCAGTGCATTACTATGGGATGAGCCGGTAGGGGCCCCAGTGCATTACTATGGGATGGTCCCCAGTGCATTACTTTGGAGCGGGCTGGTAGGGGCCCCAGTGCATTACTTTGGGATGGGTCGGTAGGGGCCCCAGAGCATTACCTTGGGATGGACCCCAGTGCATTACTATGGGATGGGCTGGTAGGGGCCCCAGTGAATCAGTTTGGGATGGGCCCCAGTGCATTACTATGGGATGGGCCGATAGGGGCCCCAGTGCATTACTATGGGATGGGCCCCAGTGCATTACTATGGGATGGGCCCCAGTGCATTACTATGGGATGGGCCCCAGTGCATTACTATGGGATGGGCCCCAGTGCATTACTATGGGATGGGCCCCAGTGCATTACTATGGGATGGGCCCCAGTGCATTACTATGGGATGGGCCCCAGTGCATTACTATGGGATGGGCCCCAGTGCATTACTATGGGATGGGCCCCAGTGCATTACTATGGGATGGGCCCCAGTGCATTACTATGGGATGGGCCCCAGTGCATTACTATGGGATGGGCCCCAGTGCATTACTATGGGATGGGCCGGTAGGGGCCCCATTGCATTAGTTTGGGATGGGCCCCAGTGCATTATTTTGGGATGGGCCCCAGTGCATTACTATAGGATGGGCCCCAGTGCATTACTATAGGATGGGTCGGTAGGGGCCCCAGTGCATGACTATGGGATGGGCCCCAGTGCATTACCATGGGATGGGCCCCAGTGCATTACTATGGGATGGGCCCCAGTGCATTACCTTGGGATGGGCCCCAGTGCATTACTATGGGATGGGCTGATAGGGGCCCCAGTGCAATACTTTGGGATGGGCCAATAGGGGCCCCAGTGCAATACTTTGGGATGGATCGGTAGGGGCCCCAGTGCATTACTATGGGATGGGTCACAGTGCATTTGTTTGGGATGGGCCCCAGTACATTACTATGGGATAGGCCGGTAGGGGCCCCAGTGCATTTGTTTGGGGTGGGCCCCAGTGCATTACTATGGGATGGGCCGGTAGGGGCCCCAGTGCGTGTGTGTGGCCCCCTGGATGGGTTCACTACACAAAAATTAGGCACAGCAAACAGTGAAGGTGAAAAAACAAAGGTGAGGTTTATGTACAAAGATTCAAAAACAGCAAAAAAAAAAATACATGAAAATAAATCCGTGCCAACTTGGCCACTTACCACACAGGGTTCCCCGTCTATCAGGTGGGTGGAGAATTGTGGTGTCCCCGCACCTAACACCCCGTTACAGAGGCTGGTCACACAGGCATTGTCTCCCCACACACAGGCCACACTCCCCAGTCCAAACCAGCAAAGCACTGGTTCCAGGGTGGAGACACTCCCTTTGCATGCTGGGAATTTTTTTTGCAGAGGCCTTAATGAGCCAACTTACTTCAGCTTCATTATATTAACTCTACCCCTCCCCCCTGCAGGACTCTCAGCACTTCCCCCTAGTGGTACAAATCGGCATAAAGCCTGAACCCAGGGACACACGTATGTGCCGTCCTGGATGCAACCCGGCGACTTTACCTGCCTGCTGTCACCACGGTAACAGTCACCCGCTGTGCGCTGCCAACCCGGAAGAGGCGCAATTTATATATATATATACACACACACGTGACCGAGCCCGCCCCACACCGCCACTCCGCCCCAGGAAAATGTGCCGTGATGGGGCGGTAAGTGGTTAATGTGATGCGAACCGCGCCTGATAGTTTCCCGCACCATTATAACAGCGCAAGAAGATTCGTTATTCCCCTGAACTGTTCAAAGTAACATTGTTTATAAACATTGATCAGACTGGAGATAGAGAGATACAAAGTAACATTGTTTATAAACATTGATCAGACAGGAGATAGAGAGATACAAAGTAACATTGTTTATAAACATTGATCAGACTGGAGATAGAGAGATACAAAGTAACATTGTAGGGGCCCCAGTGCATTGCTATGGGATGGGCCGGTAGGGGCCCCAGTGCATTACTATGGGATGGGCCCCAGTACATTACTATGGGATGGGCCCCAGTACATTACTATGGGATGAGCCGGTAGGGGCCCCAGTGCATTACTATGGGATGAGCCGATAGGGGCCCCAGTGCAATATTTTGGGATGGTCCCCAGTGCATTACTTTGGAGCGGGCTGGTAGGGGCCCCAGTGCATTACTTTGGGATGGGTCGGTAGGGGCCCCAGAGCATTACCTTGGGATGGACCCCAGTGCATTACTATGGGATGGGCTGGTAGGGGCCCCAGTGAATCAGTTTGGGATGGGCCCCAGTGCATTACTATGGGATGGGCTGTTAGGGGCCCCAGTGCATTAGTTTCTGATGGGCCGATAGGGGCCCCAGTGCATTACTATGGGATGGGCCCCAGTGCATTACTATGGGATGGGCCCCAGTGCATTACTATGGGATGGGCCGATAGGGGCCCCAGTGCATTACTATGGGATGGGCCCCAGTGCATTACTATGGGATGGGCCCCAGTGCATTACTATGGGATGGGCCCCAGTGCATTACTATGGGATGGGCCCCAGTGCATTACTATGGGATGGGCCCCAGTGCATTACTATGGGATGGGCCCCAGTGCATTACTATGGGATGGGCCCCAGTGCATTACTATGGGATGGGCCCCAGTGCATTACTATGGGATGGGCCCCAGTGCATTACTATGGGATGGGCCCCAGTGCATTACTATGGGATGGGCCGGTAGGGGCCCCATTGCATTAGTTTGGGATGGGCCCCAGTGCATTATTTTGGGATGGGCCCCAGTGCATTACTATAGGATGGGCCCCAGTGCATTACTATAGGATGGGTCGGTAGGGGCCCCAGTGCATGACTATGGGATGGGCCCCAGTGCATTACCTTGGGATGGGCCCCAGTGCATTACCATGGGATGGGCCCCAGTGCATTACCATGGGATGGGCCCCAGTGCATGACTATGGGATGGGCCCCAGTGCATTACCTTGGGATGGGCCCCAGTGCATTACTATGGGATGGGCCCCAGTGCATTACCTTGGGATGGGCCCCAGTGCATTACTATGGGATGGGCTGATAGGGGCCCCAGTGCAATACTTTGGGATGGGCCAATAGGGGCCCCAGTGCAATACTTTGGGATGGATCGGTAGGGGCCCCAGTGCATTACTATGGGATGGGTCACAGTGCATTTGTTTGGGATGGGCCCCAGTACATTACTATGGGATAGGCCGGTAGGGGCCCCAGTGCATTTGTTTGGGGTGGGCCCCAGTGCATTACTATGGGATGGGCCGGTAGGGGCCCCAGTGCATTTGTTTGGGGTGGGCCCCAGTGCATTACTATGGGATGGGCCGGTAGGGGCCCCAGTGCGTGTGTGTGGCCCCCTGGATGGGTTCACTACACAAAAATTAGGCACAGCAAACAGTGAAGGTGAAAAAACAAAGGTGAGGTTTATGTACAAAGATTCAAAAACAGCAAAAAAAAAAATACATTAAAATAAATCTGTGCCAACTTGGCCACTTACCACCCAGGGTTCCCCGTCTATCAGGTGGGTGGAGCCTTGTGGTGTCCCCCGCACCTAACACCCCGTTACAGAGGCTGGCCACACAGGCATTGTCTCCCCACACACAGGCCACACTCCCCAGTCCAAACCAGCAAAGCACTGGTTCCAGCATGGAGCAATTCCCTTTGCATGCTGGGAATTTTTTTTGCAGAGGCCTTAATGAGCCAACTTACTTCAGCTTCATTATATTAACTCTACCCCTCCCCCCTGCAGGACTCTCAGCACTTCCCCCTAGTGGTACAAATCGGCATAAAGCCTGAACCTGGGAACACACATCCTGGATGCAACCCGGCGACTTTACCTGCCTGCTGTCACCACGGTAACAGTCACCCGCTGTGCGCTGCCAACCCGGAAGAGGCGCAATCATATATATGGGGGGTAAATTTTCGCGCCAATATCTAAATTAATAAATATAAAAATATAAAAAAGCTGCAATCTAAAAAATTCTGGGGAGCAACCCCAGTATTTGAGAATGTGTATATATATATATACGTGATGGAGCCTGCCGCCCCACCCCGCCCCGCCGTCGCAGGAAAATGTACTGTGATGGGGCGGTAAATGGTTAATGTGATGAGAACCGCGCCTGATAATTTCCCGCACCATTATAACAGCGCAAGAAGATTCGTTATTCCCCTGAACTGTTCAAAGTAACATTGTTTATAAACATTGATCAGACAGGAGATAGAGAGATACAAAGTAACATTGTTTATAAACATTGATCAGACGGGAGATAGAGATACAAAGTAACATTGTTTATAAACATTGATCAGACAGGAGATAGAGAGATACAAAGTAACATTGTTTATAAACATTGATCAGACGGGAGATAGAGAGATACAAAGTAACATTGTTTATAAACATTGATCAGACAGGAGATAGAGAGATACAAAGTAACATTGTTTATAAACATTGATCAGACAGGAGAGAGAGAGATACAAAGTAACATTGTTTATAAACATTGATCAGACGGGAGATAGAGATACAAAGTAACATTGTTTATAAACATTGATCAGACAGGAGAGAGATACAAAGTAACATTGTTTATAAACATTGATCAGACGGGAGATAGAGAGATACAAAGTAACATTGTTTATAAACATTGATCAGACGGGAGATAGAGCTACAAAGTAACATTGTTTATAAACATTGATCAGACGGGAGATAGAGATACAAAGTAACATTGTTTATAAACATTGATCAGACGGGAGATAGAGATACAAAGTAACATTGTTTATAAACATTGATCAGACGGGTGATAGAGAGATACAAAGTAACATTGTTTATAAACATTGATCAGACAGGAGATAGAGAGATACAAAGTAACATTGTTTATAAACATTGATCAGACAGGAGATAGAGATACAAAGTAACATTGTTTATAAACATTGATCAGACAGGAGATAGAGAGATACAAAGTAACATTGTTTATAAACATTGATCAGACAGGAGAGAGAGAAATACAAAGTAACATTGTTTATAAACATCGATCAGACAGGAGATAGAGAGATACAAAGTAACATTGTTTATAAACATTGATCAGACGGGAGAGAGAGATACAAAGTAACATTGTTTATAAACATTGATCAGACGGGAGATAGAGAGATACAAAGTAACATTGTTTATAAACATTGATCAGACAGGAGATAGAGAGATACAAAGTAACATTGTTTATAAACATTGATCAGACAGGAGATAGAGAGATACAAAGTAACATTGTTTATAAACATTGATCAGACGGGAGAGAGAGATACAAAGTAACATTGTTTATAAACATTGATCAGACAGGAGAGAGAGAAATACAAAGTAACATTGTTTATAAACATTGATCAGACGGGAGATAGAGAGATACAAAGTAACATTGTTTATAAACATTGATCAGACAGGAGAGAGAGAAATACAAAGTAACATTGTTTATAAACATTGATCAGACGGGAGATAGAGAGATACAAAGTAACATTGTTTATAAACATTGATCAGACAGGAGATAGAGAGATACAAAGTAACATTGTTTATAAACATTGATCAGACAGGAGATAGAGAGATACAAAGTAACATTGTTTATAAACATTGATCAGACGGGAGAGAGAGATACAAAGTAACATTGTTTATAAACATTGATCAGACAGGAGAGAGAGAGATACAAAGTAACATTGTTTATAAACATTGATCAGACGGGAGATAGAGAGATACAAAGTAACATTGTTTATAAACATTGATCAGACGGGAGAGAGAGATACAAAGTAACATTGTTTATAAACATTGATCAGACGGGAGATAGAGAGATACAAAGTAACATTGTTTATAAACATTGATCAGACGGGAGAGAGAGATACAAAGTAACATTGTTTATAAACATTGATCAGACAGGAGAGAGAGAGATACAAAGTAACATTGTTTATAAACATTGATCAGACGGGAGATAGAGAGATACAAAGTAACATTGTTTATAAACATTGATCAGACGGGAGATAGAGATACAAAGTAACATTGTTTATAAACATTGATCAGACAGGAGATAGAGATACAAAGTAACATTGTTTATAAACATTGATCAGACAGGAGATAGAGATACAAAGTAACATTGTTTATAAACATTGATCAGACGGGAGAGAGAGATACAAAGTAACATTGTTTATAAACATTGATCAGACGGGAGATAGAGAGATACAAAGTAACATTGTTTATAAACATTGATCAGACAGGAGAGAGAGAAATACAAAGTAACATTGTTTATAAACATTGATCAGACGGGAGATAGAGAGATACAAAGTAACATTGTTTATAAACATTGATCAGACAGGAGAGAGAGAAATACAAAGTAACATTGTTTATAAACATTGATCAGACGGGAGATAGAGAGATACAAAGTAACATTGTTTATAAACATTGATCAGACAGGAGATAGAGAGATACAAAGTAACATTGTTTATAAACATTGATCAGACAGGAGATAGAGAGATACAAAGTAACATTGTTTATAAACATTGATCAGACGGGAGAGAGAGATACAAAGTAACATTGTTTATAAACATTGATCAGACAGGAGAGAGAGAGATACAAAGTAACATTGTTTATAAACATTGATCAGACGGGAGATAGAGAGATACAAAGTAACATTGTTTATAAACATTGATCAGACGGGAGAGAGAGATACAAAGTAACATTGTTTATAAACATTGATCAGACGGGAGATAGAGAGATACAAAGTAACATTGTTTATAAACATTGATCAGACGGGAGAGAGAGATACAAAGTAACATTGTTTATAAACATTGATCAGACAGGAGAGAGAGAGATACAAAGTAACATTGTTTATAAACATTGATCAGACGGGAGATAGAGAGATACAAAGTAACATTGTTTATAAACATTGATCAGACGGGAGATAGAGAGATACAAAGTAACATTGTTTATAAACATTGATCAGACGGGAGATAGAGATACAAAGTAACATTGTTTATAAACATTGATCAGACGGGAGATAGAGATACAAAGTAACATTGTTTATAAACATTGATCAGACGGGAGATAGAGATACAAAGTAACATTGTTTATAAACATTGATCAGACGGGAGATAGAGAGATACAAAGTAACATTGTTTATAAACATTGATCAGACGGGAGATAGAGAGATACAAAGTAACATTGTTTATAAACATTGATCAGACGGGAGATAGAGAGATACAAAGTAACATTGTTTATAAACATTGATCAGACAGGAGATAGAGATACAAAGTAACATTGTTTATAAACATTGATCAGACGGGAGATAGAGAGATACAAAGTAACATTGTTTATAAACATTGATCAGACAGGAGATAGAGAGATACAAAGTAACATTGTTTATAAACATTGATCAGACGGGAGATAGAGATACAAAGTAACATTGTTTATAAACATTGATCAGACAGGAGAGAGAGAGATACAAAGTAACATTGTTTATAAACATTGATCAGACGGGAGATAGAGATACAAAGTAACATTGTTTATAAACATTGATCAGACAGGAGATAGAGAGATACAAAGTAACATTGTTTATAAACATTGATCAGACGGGAGATAGAGATACAAAGTAACATTGTTTATAAACATTGATCAGACGGGAGATAGAGATACAAAGTAACATTGTTTATAAACATTGATCAGACGGGAGATAGAGATACAAAGTAACATTGTTTATAAACATTGATCAGACGGGAGATAGAGAGATACAAAGTAACATTGTTTATAAACATTGATCAGACGGGAGATAGAGAGATACAAAGGAACATTGTTTATAAACATTGATCAGACGGGAGATAGAGAGATACAAAGGAACATTGTTTATAAACATTGATCAGACAGGAGATAGAGAGATACAAAGTAACATTGTTTATAAACATTGATCAGACAGGAGATAGAGAGATACAAAGTAACATTGTTTATAAACATTGATCAGACGGGAGATAGAGAGATACAAAGTAACATTGTTTATAAACATTGATCAGACGGGAGATAGAGATACAAAGTAACATTGTTTATAAACATTGATCAGACGGGAGATAGAGATACAAAGTAACATTGTTTATAAACATTGATCAGACTGGAGATAGAGAGATACAAAGTAACATTGTTTATAAACATTGATCAGACGGGAGATAGAGATACAAAGTAACATTGTTTATAAACATTGATCAGACGGGAGAGAGATACAAAGTAACATTGTTTATAAACATTGATCAGACAGGAGATAGAGATACAAAGTAACAGTGTTTATAAACATTGATCAGACGGGAGATAGAGAGATACAAAGTAACATTGTTTATAAACATTGATCAGACGGGAGATAGAGATACAAAGTAACATTGTTTATAAACATTGATCAGACGGGAGATAGAGATACAAAGTAACATTGTTTATAAACATTGATCAGACAGGAGATAGAGAGATACAAAGTAACATTGTTTATAAACATTGATCAGACGGGAGATAGAGAGATACAAAGTAACATTGTTTATAAACATTGATCAGACGGGAGATAGAGATACAAAGTAACATTGTTTATAAACATTGATCAGACGGGAGAGAGAGATACAAAGTAACATTGTTTATAAACATTGATCAGACGGGAGAGAGAGATACAAAGTAACATTGTTTATAAACATTGATCAGACGGGAGAGAGATACAAAGTAACATTGTTTATAAACATTGATCAGATGGGAGATAGAGAGATACAAAGTAACATTGTTTATAAACATTGATCAGACGGGAGAGAGAGAGATACAAAGTAACATTGTTTATAAACATTGATCAGAGAGGAGATAGAGAGATACAAAGTAACATTGTTTATAAACATTGATCAGACGGGAGATAGAGAGATACAAAGTAACATTGTTTATAAACATTGATCAGACGGGAGAAAGAGAGATACAAAGTAACATTGTTTATAAACATTGATCAGACGGGAGATAGAGATACAAAGTAACATTGTTTATAAACATTGATCAGACGGGAGATAGAGAGATACAAAGTAACATTGTTTATAAACATTGATCAGACGGGAGATAGAGAGATACAAAGTAACATTGTTTATAAACATTGATCAGACAGGAGAGAGAGAGATACAAAGTAACATTGTTTATAAACATTGATCAGACGGGAGATAGAGAGATACAAAGTAACATTGTTTATAAACATTGATCAGACGGGAGATAGAGATACAAAGTAACATTGTTTATAAACATTGATCAGACGGGAGAGAGATACAAAGTAACATTGTTTATAAACATTGATCAGACGGGAGAGAGATACAAAGTAACATTGTTTATAAACATTGATCAGATGGGAGATAGAGAGATACAAAGTAACATTGTTTATAAACATTGATCAGACGGGAGAGAGAGAGATACAAAGTAACATTGTTTATAAACATTGATCAGACGGGAGATAGAGATATACAAAGTAACATTGTTTATAAACATTGATCAGACAGGAGATAGAGAGACACAAAGTAACATTGTTTATAAACATTGATCAGAGAGGAGATAGAGAGATACAAAGTAACATTGTTTATAAACATTGATCAGACGGGAGATAGAGAGATACAAAGTAACATTGTTTATAAACATTGATCAGACGGGAGAAAGAGAGATACAAAGTAACATTGTTTATAAACATTGATCAGACAGGAGATAGAGAGACACAAAGTAACATTGTTTATAAACATTGATCAGACAGGAGAGATAGAGAGATACAAAGTAACATTGTTTATAAACATTGATCAGACGGGAGATAGAGATACAAAGTAACATTGTTTATAAACATTGATCAGACGGGAGATAGAGAGATACAAAGTAACATTGTTTATAAACATTGATCAGACGGGAGATAGAGAGATACAAAGTAACATTGTTTATAAACATTGATCAGACAGGAGATAGAGAGATACAAAGTAACATTGTTTATAAACATTGATCAGACGGGAGAGAGAGAGATACAAAGTAACATTGTTTATAAACATTGATCAGACGGGAGAGAGATACAAAGTAACATTGTTTATAAACATTGATCAGATGGGAGATAGAGAGATACAAAGTAACATTGTTTATAAACATTGATCAGACGGGAGAGAGAGAGATACAAAGTAACATTGTTTATAAACATTGATCAGAGAGGAGATAGAGAGATACAAAGTAACATTGTTTATAAACATTGATCAGACGGGAGATAGAGAGATACAAAGTAACATTGTTTATAAACATTGATCAGACGGGAGAAAGAGAGATACAAAGTAACATTGTTTATAAACATTGATCAGACGGGAGATAGAGATACAAAGTAACATTGTTTATAAACATTGATCAGACGGGAGATAGAGAGATACAAAGTAACATTGTTTATAAACATTGATCAGACGGGAGATAGAGAGATACAAAGTAACATTGTTTATAAACATTGATCAGACAGGAGAGAGAGAGATACAAAGTAACATTGTTTATAAACATTGATCAGACGGGAGATAGAGAGATACAAAGTAACATTGTTTATAAACATTGATCAGACGGGAGAGAGATACAAAGTAACATTGTTTATAAACATTGATCAGACGGGAGAGAGATACAAAGTAACATTGTTTATAAACATTGATCAGACAGGAGAGAGAGAGATACAAAGTAACATTGTTTATAAACATTGATCAGATGGGAGATAGAGAGATACAAAGTAACATTGTTTATAAACATTGATCAGACGGGAGAGAGAGAGATACAAAGTAACATTGTTTATAAACATTGATCAGAGAGGAGATAGAGAGATACAAAGTAACATTGTTTATAAACATTGATCAGACGGGAGATAGAGAGATACAAAGTAACATTGTTTATAAACATTGATCAGACGGGAGAAAGAGAGATACAAAGTAACATTGTTTATAAACATTGATCAGACGGGAGATAGAGAGATACAAAGTAACATTGTTTATAAACATTGATCAGACAGGAGATAGAGAGACACAAAGTAACATTGTTTATAAACATTGATCAGACAGGAGAGATAGAGAGATACAAAGTAACATTGTTTATAAACATTGATCAGACGGGAGATAGAGATACAAAGTAACATTGTTTATAAACATTGATCAGACGGGAGATAGAGAGATACAAAGTAACATTGTTTATAAACATTGATCAGACGGGAGATAGAGAGATACAAAGTAACATTGTTTATAAACATTGATCAGACAGGAGAGAGAGAGATACAAAGTAACATTGTTTATAAACATTGATCAGACGGGAGATAGAGAGATACAAAGTAACATTGTTTATAAACATTGTATCTCTCTATCTCCCATCTGATCAGGAAAAAAAATGTATACTGCCCCCCCCCCCCACCGTAAAACGTAATTTCAATTATTTATTTAGAGTGAAAATTTAAATTTGTTTTTATTTACTTTTTAATCTACAGTGACATTTAAAAAATAAAAATAAACAAGTTATCAAAAGTGTGTTTTCTTATTTTTGTTTTGTTCTTTGTTATTACAACATCTGTGTCTATATGCTCCATACATACATATATATATAAAATACAATACATTATTATGGTAATATATAAAGTGATATAATAACACATTGCCTATCCTTGCAGCCGGTGTGAGAAATGCTGTAATGCTGCCATCTAGTGGAATTTATTGGTCTGACAATTTGGACCTAAACTCTATTGGAAAGGAGAACTGAGGACCTGTCATCCATCCAGGGGCACTACCACCTTCCTCCTCCACTGAGATGCCAACCAGTGGCGGCTGGCACTCAAAATTTTTGGGGGGGCGCAAACGGAAAAAAAAATTGCAGCCTCACTGTGCCCATCAATTGTCACCACTGTGCCATGCCATCAAACACAGCCACTGTGCCCATCAATTGTCACCACTGTGCCATGCCATCAAACACAGCCACTGTGCCCATCAATTGTCACCACTGTGACATGCCATCAAACGCAGCCACTGTGCCATGCCATCAAACGCAGCCACTGTGCCATAAATTCGCACCACTGTGCCATGCCATCAAACGCAGCCACTGTGCCATGCCATCAAACGCAGCCACTGTGCCATCAATTTGCACCACTGTGCCATGCCATTAAACGCAGCCACTGTGCCATGCCATCAAACGCAGCCACTGTGCCATCAATTGTCACCACTGTGCCATGCCATTAAACGCAGCCACTGTACCATCAATTGTCACCATTGTGCCCTTTAATTGTCGCCGCTGTGCCCTTTAATTGTCGCCGCTGTGCCAATTGTCCCCACTGTGCCCATTGTCCCCACTGTGCCTATTGTAGCCACTGTTGATGTCACTATGCCCTTTAATTGTCGCCACTGTGCCCATTCATGCCGCTGTGCCAATTTCCCCACTGTGCCTATTGTCGCCACTGTGCCCATTCATGTCACTGACTGTGCCCTTCGTCGCTGCTGTGCCCTGTAAAGTGCCCCATTACCCCCCCCCCCCCCCTGCCCGGCACGTCCCTCGATGTCTTCTACCGCCCTCGATGACTGACAGGCGTCTCAGCCAATCAGGTTACCGGTAGCCAGAACCGGCCAACCTGATTGGCTGAGACGCCTGTCAGTCTTATCCAAGGAACGCACCCCGGTATGTTCCCTAGATAAGCATCCAGAAGGCTGAGGGCTGTACTCGGAAAGCCGCTGGCTCTGATGGGCACTTCCGTACAGCCAACCAGCTGCCGTTATTCAGGTGGCCGGACATTGAGCGCCGACCATCTGAATAGAACAGCGGCAGCGGCGATAATAACATAGTGCAATGCATGAATGTATGTTATAAGACTCAGTGGCGGTGAGAGCCAGAGGGGGCGGCGCTCCAGCGCCCTCTATGGACGAACCCGCCACTGATGCCAACCCAACCCAGAGATAACACCATCCTAAAAAAAAAATACCGCTGTCGCAAATGTCTGACCCAACTCAGCCCCTGAAACCTCTCACCGTGTGATTTGACCAGTGGCGGTTTATTACCTGTCACCTGATTGGCTGAAATGACAGGCGCCGCCATTGGATGCCTGTCAGGAGGAGAGGACGGGAGATGAGGACGGCAGGAGATGCAGGAAGGACCCCGCTCGTCGCCGTTACCCGCTGCCCCACAGAGACGGGGTAAGTGCCAGGCAGACAGCAAGCAGGCGGGGGTCAGACTGGCAGCATTTAATGGGCACAGTGGCCTTTGATGGGCACACTGGAAGCATATGATGGCACAGTGGCAGCGTTTCATGAGCACACTGGCATTTGATGGGCACACTGGAAGCATATGTTGGCACAGTGGCAGAGTTTGATGGGCACGCTGGCAGCATTTGATGGACACACTGGAAGCATATAATGGCACAGTGGCAGCGTTTGATGGGCACACTGGAAGCATATGATGGCACAGTGGCAGCGTTTGATGGGCACACTGGCAGCATTTGATGGACACACTGGAAGCACATAATGGCACAGTGGCAGCATTTGATGGACACACTGGCAGCATTTGATGGACACACTGGAAGCATATGATGGCATAGTGGCAGCGTTTGATGGGCACACTGGCAGCATTTCATGGGCACACTGGAAGCATATGATGGCACAGTGGCAGCGTTTGATGGGCACACTGGAAGCATTTCATGGGCACACTGGAAGCATGGGCACGCTGGCAGCATTTCATGGGCACGCTGGCAGCATTTGATGGGCACGCTGGCAGCATATAATGGCACAGTGGCAGCGTTTGATGGGCACACTGGCAGCATTTGATGGACACACTGGAAGCACATAATGGCACAGTGGCAGCGTTTGATGGGCACACTGGCAGTGTTTGATGGGCACACTGGCAGCATTTGATGGGCACACTGGAAGCATATGGATGGCACAGTGGCAGTGTTTGATGGGCACACTGGCAGCATTTAAAGGGCACACTGGAAGCATATGATGGCACAGTGGCAGTGTTTGATGGGCACACTGGCAGCATTTAAAGGGCACGCTGAAAGCATATGATGGCACAGTGGCAGCGTTTGATGGGCAAAGTGGCTGCAATTGATGTTTTTTTTTCAGTTTACGCCCCCCCAAAATTTTGAGCACCCGCCGCTACTGTCTTCTAGTATTATCTTTAAGATATATATATTCACACACACTATATTGTCAAAAGTATTGGGACGCCGGCCTTTACACGCCCATGAACTTTAATGACATCCCATTCTTAGTCCGGAGGGTTCAATATTGAGTTGGCCCCGCCCTTTGCAGCTATAACACCTTCACCTCTTCTGGGAAGGCCGTCCATAAGGTTTAGGAGGGTGTCTATGGGGAATGTTTGACACTTATGCTGCTTTGTTTATACTGAGAACAATCCAATGTTGTTGTTGAGCTGCTACTTTGTTTGCCACGTGCGCCTTTTTGATGCCAGTCATATTATAATTTTTTCTTTGAATTTTTTTGTGTGGCATAATTGTGTGATTTATCCCCCTAAAAAGGACGAAACGCGTCTCAGGTGTACTCCACAGGTGGAGAACAGGAGCTTTTATCCTCTCATTCGTGTTTATGTTTATTGAACGCTACTTTTGGAAACGCACTTCAACCGGAGAAGACAACACACAGTGGGCAAGATTCACAGAGAGAGTACGCCGGAGTATCTACTGATACGCCGGCGTATTTTCAAATTTGCCGCGTCGTATCTTTAGTTTGAATCCTCAAACCAAGATACGACGGCTTTTGGCTTCGATCCGACAGGCGTACGGCTTTGTACGCCTTCGGATCGTAGGTGTAATACTTCGGCTTCCGCTGGGTGGAGTTCGCGTCGTTTTCCGCGTCGGGTATGCTAATTAGCTGTTTACGGCGATTCACGAAGGTACGCGCGGCCGTCGCATTCTCTTACGTCGTTGCTAGTCGGCTTTTCCCGGCGTATAGTTAAAGCTGGTATTATCCGCGTATAGATAGACCTGCCATGTTAAAGTATGGCCGTCGTTCCCGCGTCGAATTTTAATTTTTTTAATTTTTTGCGCAAGTCGTCCGTGAATAGCAAAGGACGTAACGCACGTCGCCGTTAAAAAAATGACGTCGGTGCGACGTCATTTCGCGCAAAGCACGGCGGGAAATTTCAAAACGGAGCATGCGCAGTACGTTCGGCGCGGGAAACGCGCCTAATTTAAATGATACACGCCCCATTTGAATTAGGCGGGCTTGCGTCGGACGGATTTACGCTACGCCGCCGCAAGTTTACGGGCAAGTGCTTTGTGAATCAAGCACTTGCCCGTAAAACTTGCGGCGGTGTAATGTAAATGCGATACGTTACGAATCTGGCTCACTGTGTCTGCGATCTGTGTTTGGGGGGGT
>NC_053497.1:182687319-182744819 GCF_905171775.1 Rana temporaria
ACTGGGGGGAGTGGTGAGTGGTGAGCGAGGGATAACCGGGGGGAGTGGTGAGTGGTGAGCGAGGGATAACCGGGGGGGAGTGGTGAGCGAGGGATAACCGGGGGGGGAGTGGTGAGCGAGCGATAACCAGGGGGGAGTGGTGAGCGAGGGATAACCAGGGGGGAGTGGTGAGCGAGCGATAACCGGGGGGAGTGGTGAGCGAGCGATAACCGGGGGGAGTGGTGAGCGAGGGATAACTGGGGGGAGTGGTGGGCGAGCGATAACCAGGGGGAGTGGTGAGCGAGTGATAACCAGGGGGAGTGGTGAGTGAGCGATAACCAAGGGGGAGTGGTGAGCGAGTGATAACCAGGGGGAGTGGTGAGCGAGTGATAACCAGGGGGAGTGGTGAGCGAGCGATAACCAAGGGGGAGTGGCGAGCGAGGGATAACCGGGGGGAGTGGCGAGCGAGGGATAACCCGGGGGGGAGCAGTGAGCGAAGGATAACCGGGGGAAGTGGTGAGCGAGGGATAACTGGGGGGAGTGTGGGGCAAGAGATAACTGGGGGGAGTGGTGAGCGAGCGATAACTGGGGGGGAGTGGTGAGCGAGAGATAAATGGGGGGGAGTGGTGAGCGAGCGATAACTGGGGGGGAGTGGTGAGCGAGAGATAAATGGGGGGGGAGTGGTGAGCGAGGGATAACAGGGGGAGTAGTGTGCAAGAGATAACTGGGGGAGTGGTGAGCGAGCGATTACCGGGGGGAGTGGTGAGTGAGAGATAAATGGGGTGGAGTGGTGAGAGCGAGGGATAACCGGGGGAGTGGTGAGCGAGGGATAACTGGAGGGGAGTGGTGAGGGAACGATAACCGAGGGGAGTGGTGAGCAAGAGATAACTGGGGGGGGAGTGGTGAGCGAGCGATAACTGGGGGGGAGTGGTGAATGAGGGATAACCAGGGGAGTCGTGAGCGAAGGAAAACCGGGGGAGTGGTGAGCGAAGGATAACCGGGGGGAGTGGTGAGCAAGGGATAACCGGGGGGAGTGGTAAGCGAGGGATAACTGGGGATGTGGTGAGCGAGCGATAACTGGGGGGGAGTGGTGAGCGAGGGATAACCGGGGGAGTGGTGAGCAAGAGATAACTGGGGGGGTGGTGAGCGAGTGATAACCGAGGGGAGTGGTGAGCGAGGGATAACCGAGGGGAGTGGTGAGCGAGAGATAACCAGGGGGGAGTGGTGAGTGAGTGATAACCGAGGGGCTGGTTGGTTGACTGGTTGGTCCCTCCCAAGAAAATTGGTCACCAGCCGCCACTGACAGACTTTCTTTGATGACCTCCCGAGCGGCGCGGATCGCCGCGGTTCAGAAGCAGCAATTTGCGGTTGCCGAATGGCGCAGTTGGGAAATTTCCGGGTGTTTTGGAAAATCCAAGGAAGAAAAAAAAAATTGCAACGACATTATTATTTTGCGAGACTCTGAATAAGGAATTAACAGATGTGATCGCGTTCCGGCCAATCGCCGCGCCGGCGGTCGTATTTATGTCGGGAAGGTTCTTCGCAAATTTCTCTCTGGCGGAAAGCTTCGCAGAATTCAAAAAATCCCTTCACAAAATGCATCGCCGTCTGGTTCTTCACCTCTTTCCCGCATCGGTCGTCATGGTAGTGCTGCGAAAGACAAAACGACGAATGTAATGAGTATAAGAACGAGGGGGGGAGGGGCTTTTCTGAATTTTTACTGACACCAGGTTTGACATCATCACCAATAAATAGTCCAACTCTTGCACCACTGCGCCCCCTACTGACCAGAGAGGCTCCCGAATTTCGCTCTGTAACGAGCGCGTCGGCACCAGGGGCGAGCGAGGGGCCCCCTAGTGGTTGAAATGCGAAATTACGTTATATTACGTGATTTCGCGCGGCTGGTCGGCTAGTGGTTCCATTTTGTGTTTTTTTTTATTATTTAACACAAAAACAATTAAGGGACAAAACAAATATAAAAAAATAAAAACGCAAGAAAACGCAAAAAAAAAATCGAAATAATACCCATAAGCTCCATCTAGTGGCCGTAACATGGTATTTTCTAGAAATAACCTTCAAAATGGAAAAATTTCACATTGTGGCCCATAGATGGCGCTGATGATCACAGGAAATACAAATATTAGACACACGTTTTGGGGATGATTTGTGACATTTGCTGTGCGGCAAGCAGGAATTATGGGGCCCCTTACACAGCTTCAGGCATGGGCCCCCCCTGGAGCAGAGAACCCGGGGGGGGGGGTGCTGCCGCGAATTGAGAAGCGAGGGGGCCCTTTACAAAAAAAGTAGAAATAAAGAAAAATATATATATAAAAAAAAGGGGGGTTGTCATCCGGGACCTGGGTGATCTCCGGACCCCTAAAAAAATAAAAAAAAAAAAAAAAAAAAATTGGCCCTTTAATAAAAAATAAAATAAAAATATATTAAAAAATATATTTTTTAAATAAAAATTTAAAATTTAAATAAAAAAAAAGGAAGGGTTGCCATCTGGGGCCCTGGTGGCCTCCGGGCCCCTAAAAAAAAAAAAAAAAATTGGCCCTTAATAAAAAATAAAATAAAAATATATTAAAAAATATATATATATTTTTATAAAAAAATAAATAAAAAAAAAGGAAGGGTTGCCATCTGGGGTCCTGGGGGCCCCCCAAAAAAACTGTCCCTTAATAAAAAATAAAATAAAAATATATTAAAAAATATATATATATTTTTTATAAAAAATAAATAAAAAAAAGGAAGGGTTGCCATCTGGGGCCCTGGGGACCTCCGGACCCCAAAAAAAAAAAAAATTGACCCTTAATAAAAAATAAAATAAAAATATACTAAAAAAAATATATATATTTAAAAAAAAAAAAAAAAAAAAAAAAAAAGGAAGGGTTGCCACCTGGGGCCCTGGTGGCCTCCAGGGCCCCTGGGGACCTCCGGACCCCTAAAAAAAACAAAAAATTGGCCCCTAATAAAAAATAAAAAATTACAAAAAATATATATATATTAAAAAAAAAAAAAAGGAAGGGTTGCCATCTGGGGCCCTGGGGACCTCCGGACCCCTAATTTTTTTTTTAAAGGGGGTTGCCATCCGGGCCCCTTACAGGTGTACTGCCTGTACCCCCCTGATGGCAGCCCTGGCGGCAAGTACAATCCTTAGATGTTTATATAATTTACACGGCTCACCTCCAGCTCTTTACAATCCGTGTTCTTCAGATGCTCCACGCACTTACTTATCCTCTGACTGATACGGGTCACACTATTATCTGAGAATTTTCCGGAGATGGCTTCTGTTCCGTTTGTAAATATATCTAGAAACGATCCGGTGCAATCTATATCTTCCTCCTGAAGGAAAAGAAAAGATGTGAAACGATCATTCGTTCTGTGCGAACGGGAGAAAAATAAATGATTAGACTAGGTTCGAATGTTCCTCGGAGTGAATCAAGAAAATTCTGCATGGTGGCCACTAGATGGCGCTGACGGTAAATATTTTCTATGATCATCAGCGCCATCTGGTGGTCATTACGTGTCATTTTCCTGATGCTCGCTATTCTGTCTGAAAGAACATTCAACCTGGAGAGAAAATAGCTATATAATTTTTTTAAATAATTTAATAAGGACACTTGCCTGTCCTAGGCGCCCTCGATGTTGCCCCTTCCCCCGAGGCCGACCCCTGGATCCTGGAAGGTCCTGGCGCCGCCATCCTTACTAAGGGAAACAGGCAGCGGCTTCACTGCGCATGCGCGAGTCTCGCAGTGTTTTCTGAATGGGCGGCTGCTCTCTGGGATACACCCAGTTCCCAGAAGGCAGCACGCCGCCCCCTCCATTACCCAGAAGACCCTGCAATGAGGACGAGGAAGAAGACCCGCCGAGGTGGAGGAAGAGGCAGATTAGGAAACTTCCGCATAGCAACCGCCTTTACTGGTGAGTAAAACGTCCCTGGACCCCTGTGCAACGCCGCGGGCGCGCATCGGGGGAAAAGCTGTGCCCGCCGCGTCACGTGGGTGACGATGCGCGTGCCTGGCGGCCGCAATTCCGTGATTTTTACCCGCAATTGCCATTTACAGAGCCAGGAATGTGGATCTCCGTGTGTACATAGGAACACCGATCGGTGATTTATTTATTAAAAAAATCACAAAAGTCTTTCTTATTAAAAAATAAAAAATAAATCACAAAAGTCTTTCTGAATAAAAAATAAATAAATCACAAAAGTCTTTCTGATTAAAAAATAAAAAATAAATCACTAAAGTCTTTCTGATTAAAAAATAAATAAATCACAAAAGTCTTTCTGATTAAAAAATAAAAAAAAACACAAAAGTCTTTCTGATTAAAAATAAAAAAAATCACAAAAGTCTTTCTGATTAAAAATCAAAAAAATCACAAAAGTCTTTCTGATTAAAAAATAAATAAATCACAAAAGTCTTTCTGATTAAAAAATAAAAAAAAAACACTAAAGTCTTTCTGATTAAAAAATAAAAAATCACAAAAGTCTTTCTGATTAAAACAAAAAAATCACAAAAGTTTTTCTGATTAAAAAATAAATAAATCACAAGTCTTTTTGAACAAAAAAAATCACAAAACTTTTTCTGATTAAAAAAATAAATAAATCACAAAAATCTGATTAAAAAAAATAAACAATAAATCACAAAAGTCTTTCTGATTAAAAAAGAAGTAAATCACAAAAGTCTTTCTGAATAAAAAAAAATCACAAAAGTCTTTTCTGATTAAAAATAAATAAATCACAAAGTCTTTCTGATTAAAAAATAAAATCACAAAAGTCTTTGTGATTTAAAAAAAAAATCACACAAGTCTTTTTGATTAAAAATGTTTAAAAAATCACAAAAGTCTTTCTGATTAAAAAAAATTAAAAAATCACAAAAGTCTTTCTGATTAAAAAATAAAAAAAATCACAAAAGTCTTTCTGATTAAAAAATAAGTTAATCACAAAAGTCTTTCTGATTAAAAAATAAAAAAAATCACAAAAGTCTTTCTGATTAAAAAATAAAAAATCACAAGTCTTTCTGATTAAAAAAAATCACAAAAGTCTTTCTGATTAAAACAAAAAAATCACAAAAGTCTTTCTGATTAAAAAATAAAAAATCACAAGTCTTTCTGATTAAAAAAAATCACAAAAGTCTCTCTGATTAAAAAATAAAAAATCACAAAAGTCTTTCTGATTAAAAAATAAAAAATCACAAAAGTCTTTCTGATTAAAAAATAAAAAAAATCACAAAAGTCTTTCTGATTAAAAAATAAGTTAATCACAAAAGTCTTTCTGATTAAAAAATAAAAAAAATCACAAAAGTCTTTCTGATTAAAACAAAAAAATCACAAAAGTCTTTCTGATTAAAACAAAAAAATCACAAAAGTTTTTCTGATTAAAAAATAAATAAATCACAAGTCTTTCTGAACAAAAAAAATCACAAAACTTTTTCTGATTAAAAAAATAAATAAATCACAAAAATCTGATTAAAAAAAATAAACAATAAATCACAAAAGTCTTTCTGATTAAAAAAGAAGAAAATCACAAAAGTCTTTCTGAATAAAAAAAAATCACAAAAGTCTTTTCTGATTAAAAATAAATAAATCACAAAGTCTTTCTGATTAAAAAAGTAAAATCACAAAAGTCTTTCTGATTTAAAAAAAAAAATCACACAAGTCTTTTTGATTAAAAATGTTTAAAAAATCACAAAAGTCTTTCTGATTAAAAAATGTAAAAAATCACAAAAGTCTTTCTGATTAAAAAATGTAAAAAATCACAAAAGTCTTTCTGATTGCAAAATAAAAAAAATCACAAAAGTCTTTCTGATTGCAAAATAAAAAAAATCACAAAAGTCTTTCTGATTAAAACAAAAAAATCACAAAAGTCTTTCTGATTAAAAAATAAATAAATCACTAAAATTTGATTAAAAAAATAAACAATAAATCACAAAAGTCTTTCTGATTAAAAAAAAAATCACAAAAGTCTTTCTGATTAAAAAAAAATCACAAAAGTCTTTCTGATTAAAAAATAAATAAATAACAAAAGTCTTTCTGATAAAAAAAAATCACAAAAGACTTTCTGATTAAAAAATCAAAAAAATCACAAACGTCTTTCTGATTAAAAAATAAAAAATAAATCACAAAAGTCTTTCTGATAAACAAAAAAAAATCACAAGTTACAAGGAAGTCGTTTCTTTGTCTTATCTATGCCGACTTTGGTTGACTTCAGTCAGTAAGTTCAATAATATATGGCTACTATCACACTGGGGGCCGTGGGTTTCTTAGTGGTAAAATGGCGCCTGTTTTAGTGGCGCTTTACCGCTTTTCTGCCGCTAGCCGGACACACGATCAAAATTGCAGCATGTTCGAATTTTTTTTTCCACACACCATCATTTTAAATGACGTTTTTGAAACACGACGTTTTTTTCATGCCAAAAACGATCGTGTGTACGCGGCATAAGAAGAGGTTGAAAACTCCCACGTTGCGGCGCTTCAGATTCGGTTTTTAAGAGCTTCGGAAGCGCTGCCAATGCACTCCAGCGGGCAGGGGCGGTTTGGGAGCTATTTTTTATTTTTTTATTTGTCACTTTCAAATTTATTTTTAATTTTTTAATTAATTAAATTAATTTAATTTTTTTTTTTTTATTGCATTTTAGTGTAAATGTGACGTCTTTTTGACCCCCCAGATCTCATATATAAGAGGACCTGTCATGCTTTTTTTCTATTACAAGGGATGTTTACATTAATAGGAATAAAAGTGACACCATTTTTTTTTAAACAGTGTAAAAATAAATAAAATCAGGTAAAATAAATAAGAAAACAAAATCGCCGCGATCGTTGGAGCGAGAGCGATAATTCTAGCCCCAGACCTCATCTGTAACGCAAAACATGAAACCCGTAGAATTTTTTAACGTCTAAACGTTTTAAACGTCTATAGGGATTTATAAGGGTTAAAAGTTTGACGCCATTTCCACGAGCGGGCGCAATTTTGAAGCGTGACATGTTGGGTATCAATTTATTCGGCGTAACATTATCTTTCACAATATAAAAAAAATTTGAGCTAACTTTACCGTTATTTTATTTTTTTATTAAAAAAAAGTTGTTTTTTTTTCAAAAAAAAGTGCGCTTGTAAGACCGCTGCGCAAATACGGTGTGACAAAAAGTATTGCAACGATCGCCATTTTATTCTCTAGGGTGTTAGAAAAAAAAATATATAATGTTTGGGGGTTCTAAGTAATTTTCTAGCAAAATAAAACCTGTTTTAACCACTTAAGGACCGCCTAACGCCGATATACCTCGGCAGAATGGCACGGCTGGGCACAATCACGTACCTGTGCTAAATGCCCAGCCGTGGGTTGCGGGCACGCACCCGCAACCCGGTCTGAAGCTCCGTGACTGCGGCCGCAGGACCCGTAGACCGGATTGCCGCCGGAATCCCGCGATCGGTCCCCGGAGCTGAAGAACGAGGAGAGCTGTGTGTAAACACAGCTTCCCCGTTCTTCACTGTGGCGCCGTCATTGATCGTCTGTTCCCTGATATAGGGAAGCACGATCAATGACGTCACACGTCCAGCCCCGCCCCCCTACAGTCAGAAACACACATGGGGTCACACTTAACCCCTACAGCGCCCCCTAGTGGTTAACTCCCAAACTGCAATTGTCATTTTCACAGTTAACAGTGCATTTTTATAGCACTTTTCGCTGTGAAAATGACAATGGTCCCAAAAATGTGTCAAAAGTGTCCGCCATAATGTCGCGGTCACGAAAAAAAAAATCGCTGATCGCCGCCATTAGTAGTAAAAAAAAAAAATTAATAAAAATGCAATAAATCTATCCTCTATTTTGTAAACGCTATAAATTTTGCGCAAACCAATCGATAAACGCTTATTGCGATTTTTTTTAACCAAAAACAGGTAGAAGAAAACGTATCGGCCTAAACTGAGGGAAAAAAATCGTTTTTTTTTTATATATTTTTGGGGCATATTAAAGCAAAAAGTAAAAAATATTGAATTTTTTCCAAAATCGTCGCTCTATTTTTGTTTATAGCGCAAAAAAATAAAAACCGCAGAGGTGATCAAATACCACCAAAAGAAATCTCTATTTGTGGGGGAAAAAAAGGACGCCAATTTTGTTTGAGAGCCACGTCGCACGTCCGCGCAATCGTCAGTTAAAGCGACGCAGCGTCGAATCGCAAAAAGGGGCCTGGTCCTTTACCTGCATAATGGTCCGGGGTCTTAAGTGGTTAAACTTGTAAACACCGAGGCTGAAAAACAGGCTCGGTCCTTAAGTGGTTAAGTAACATTTTACAAATCTTACCCAAGCCGCTCTCGTAGGACCCGTCACTCTGAAGTGTTTTGTGTCATTCGCCTGCAATAAAAACCGACAAAAACATAAAATAAAAAAATAAAACTTTACATGAATGGCGTCATCGTTTTTCTCTTATTACTATTAGAAACGATCTCTGGGATCCCGAAGGCGTCTCTTACCAAATGTTTCAGTTCGATTTCCAGATCCGTTAGTAATACGGCGATGCGTTTGATGACACGATCGGGGCTGTAAACTCTGGCCGGAGAAACGCAAGGAAAAGCCGAGAAGGTAAAACCTATTCCGAGGAGAACGGCGGCGGCGGCGAGCTTCGCACGGCGCTCCATTTCCAATTTGCATGAGATAAAAAAGGAAGAGAGTTTGCAACATTGTATATATTTATATATGGCAACAATAGGAAATGTGTTTTTTTTTTTTTTCCACTCTTGTGATTGAAAAGATAAGAGCTGCTGAGAAAACGATTTCCTCATCCGATCCTCGCGGCTGATAACCTCGCGGTTGGTTGGGAGATTAAATCGCGAGCCGAAAATCTTCCTCTGGAGGGTGAAAATGTTGATGAAACTTTGAATTTCATTCTAATAAAAATATTTACAAAGTATCACTTTACAGAACTGATGGGAAGATGAAGAATCTGTTTATTCTCTTTCTCAAAGTACTGACACTTATTTACCACTTCAGCCCCGGAAGGTTTTACCCCCCCCTTAACCACTTAAGGGCCCTGCCTGTTTTTCAGACTCGGGCCCGGATTCAGAAAGCGGTCGTAAAGAGTCGTAACTCCGAATGCGGGCCGTCGCATCTCGGCGCCTGATTCATAGAATCAGATACGCCTCAATGTTGCCTAGATACGAGCGGCGTAAGTCTCCTACGCCGTCGTATCTTAGGGTGCAATATTTACGCTGACCGCTAGGGGCGCTTCCCTAGACTTCCGCGTCGAATGTGCAAATTAGGTAGATACGCCGATTCAGAAATGTACGTCCGCCCGGACCAATATGCTGCTAAATGCCCAAAGGCGTTTTTACAATTCGGCACTGCGTCGCTTTAACAGACAATTGCGCGGTCGTGCGACGTGGCTCCCAAACAAAATTGGCGTCCTTTTTTCCCCACAAATAGAGCTTTCTTTTGATGGTATTTGATCACCTCTGCGGTTTTTATTTTTTGCGCTATAAACAAAAAAAGAGCGACAATTTTAAAAAAATATATATATATTTTTTACTTGTTGCTATAATAAATATCCCAATTTAAAAAAAAAAAAAAAAAAAAAAATTTCTCAGTTAAGGCCGATACGTATTTTTCGACGTATTTTTGTAAAAAAAAAAAAAAATCGCAATAAGCGACTGGTTTGCGCAAAAGATATAGCGCCTACAAAATGGGGAACAGAATTATGATTTTTTTTTATTATTTTTTTTTTACTAGTAATGGCGGCGATCTGCGATTTTTATTGGGACTGCGATATTGCGGCGGACGTATTGGACACTTTTGACACAAATTTGGGACCATTCACATTTATACTGCGATCAGTGCTATAAAAATGCACTAATTACTGTATAAATGTGACTGGCAGGGAAGGGGTTAACACTAGGGGGTGAGGAAGGGGTTAACTGTGTATCCTGGGTGTGTTCTAACTGTGTGGGGGAAGGGGGGTGACTGGGGGAGGTGACCGATGCTGTGTCCCTATGTACAAGGGACACAGATCGGTCTCCTCTCCTCTGACAGCACGTGGAGCTCTGTGTTTACACCCCATCATTACACACAGAGCTCCACGTCCCTGCCGTGTCACCGACGATCGCGTGTACCCGGTGGACATCGCGGCCGCCAGGTACATGCATCGGCTCTTCGGCGATGCGCCGGCACAGTGTTTACCCGCCGCGCGCCCCCCAGTGGCGCGCGCGGGTAATGCACATAAAAGGACGTCTAAAGACGTCCACTTGGCACTTGAGAGCCGCGCTGTGGACGTCTTTTGTAAATAGCGCGGATCTCAAGTGGTTAATAAGTTTTAACCAGAGGGACCTCAGAGAGGTCTGTGCGCCCTTCCAGGACAGGAAAATAGCTTTTTTAACATAGAAGAAGAGTTTGCGGAGCAGTCTCTTGGCATGTGATGATAGGTGTAGTTCTTGGGGTGGATTATGTTTGGGAGGCCTAGCGCCGATGAGATGAAAGCACCCCCTTCTTCCCAGAAGTCCCGGACTACCGGGCATGCCCAGAAGCAGTGTAAGAAATCGGCCTCCTGGCCACAGCCTCGGAAACAGGCAGCCGAGGGCAGGAGACCCATCCTGTGTAACCTAGCCGGAGTGAGGTGGGTTTGATGGAAAATTTTGACCTGTATGATGCAGTCCCGGGAAGCAATAACAGAGGTTTTATACGCAGGGCTTTTTTTCAGCAGGAACGCGGGGAAACGCAGTTCCGGCACCTTTATCTCTGAATGTACGTAATGGCAGGGGGTTCTGGGGTGTACTGGAGGGTGTATTGATGCTGGCTGCTGGGGGATCTATTGTTGCTGGAGGGGATCTATTTTTTCAGATCTATTGATGATCTATTGTTCAGTCTATTGTTGCTGGGGAGGTCACTTGTCACTGGTGGGGGGACCTATTGTTGCTGGGGGGGCTCCTATGATACTGTGAGACGATCGTTGCTGGGAGACATCTACTGTGAAGGGAGGGGTCTATTTTTGCTAGCTGTTCAGAGTTTATTGTTGCTGGGGGTGCTCCATTGTTGCTGGCTACAGGGGATCTATTTTACTTCCTATCATTAACAAATTACATACAAATTACTTAGCACCACAAATGAATACTTGGTTCTGTATCCATTACTGAGAGGTGGGTAAGGGGTGAACCCAAAGAATGGTGCTCGGAGGTGGACAGGGGGTGGAACCAAGGAATGGTGCTCGGAGGTGGGTAGGGGGTGAACCCAAAGAATGGTGCTCGGAGGTGGATAGGGGGTGGACCCAAGGAATGGTGCTCGGAGGTGGGTAGGGGGTGAACCCAAGGAATGGTGCTCGGAGGTGGGTAGGGGGTGAACCCAAGGAATGGTGCTCGGAGGTGGGTAGGGGGTGAACCCAAGGAATGTTGCTCGGGGGTGGAACCAAGGAATGGTGCTCGGAGGTGGGTAGGGGGTAAACCCAAGGAATGGTGCTCAGAGGTGGGTAGGGGGTGAACCCAAGGAATGGTGCTCGGAGGTGGGTAGTGGGTGAACCCAAGGAATGGTGCTCAGAGGTGGGTAGGGGGTGAGCCCAAGGAATGGTGCTCGGAGGTGGATAGGGGGTGGAACCAAGGAATGGTGCTCGGAGGTGGATAGGGGGTGAACCCAAGGAATGTTGCTCGGAGGTGGGTAGGGGGTGAACCCAAGGAATGGTGCTCAGAGGTGGGTAGGGGGTGAACCCAGGGAATGGTGCTCGGAGGTGGGTAGGAGGTGAACCCAAGGAATGGTGCTCAGAGGTGGGTAGGGGGTGGACCCAAGGAATGGTGCTCAGAGGTGGGTAGGGGGTAAACCCAAGGAATGGTGCTCAGAGGTGGGTAGTGGGTGAACCCAAGGAATGGTGCTCAGAGGTGGGTAGGGGGTGGACCCAAGGAATGGTGCTCGGAGGTGGGTAGGGGGTGGACCCAAGGAACGGTGCTCGGAGGTGGATAGGGGGTGGAACCAAGGAATGGTGCTCGGAGGTGGGTAGGGGGTGGACCCAAGGAACGGTGGTCGGAGGTGGGTAGGAGGTGAACCCAAGGAATGGTGCTCGAAGGTGGGTAGGGGGTGGAACCAAGAAGTGACCGAAAGGAGGGAGTTCCTGTACCTATTCTCTGAGAAAAAAAGCCCTGTTTATACGTATCACTAAATTCTGACCAGTCCTCGTCTACCAGGGAGATGTCCAGAGAGGTCCATTTTACCTGAGCTTTGTGATTCCCGGGGGGCTAAAGTCAGTCATTAGGGCTGCATATTAGGTGGAGACAAGTTTACTGGGGTCTGGCTGTCTGAGCAGTTTTTCCAATGGGGGCAGGTCAGTGAGGTCATCCAGGGAGCCAAACTGGGCACGGATAGCGCGCCTGAGCTGGTAGTAATAAAATAGCTACGGTCTTGGTAAATCAAAATCTAAACGTAGCTGAGAAAAAGATTTAAAGCCCTGAGCGTTGTACAGGTGGCATAAATATTTAACCCCCTTGGAGTACCAGCGATTGGGATCAGGAAGGGAGTATAGTTCCTGCAGATTGGGGTTAAACCACAGGGGGTTGTTGGGAGATTTCAGCCAGGTGTGCCTGGATACTTTAGTGACAATATAACGAAAAGAGGAAAGGGAAGTGGCAAGTAGGGAGGTTCCGGGGAGATCGGGGACCCGGCCTCTGTAGACAATATTATGTAGGGTTTCCAGAGAAGATGCGATGGCCCCCTCTGTGGAGGTACAGGCATTGGCCGGAACTGGGCACAGCCAATCGTGGATGTGCACCAACTGGCATGCCAAGTAATATAGAAAGAAGTTGGGAAATGCCAGGCCTGCCAAGTGCGCTGGCAACCGTAGTGTTTCAAGTGCTACCTTGGGGGAGCCACCCTTCCACAGGAAAGTAGTACATATTGGGCGAGATTCAGAAAGTCCGCCGTAAGTTTGTGCGGGCGTAGAGTAGCTCAGATACGCTACGCCGCCGTAACTTAGTGAGGCTGGGGCTGGATTCACAAAGAACCTGCGCCTTAAGTTACGGCGGCGTAGCGTAAATCTGTCGGCGTAAGCGCGCCAAATTCAAATTGAGAAGAGGTGGGCGTGTTTTATGCAAATAAAACATGACCCCCCACGTAAATGACGTCTCTAACGAACGGCGCATGCGCCGTCGGTAAACGTATCGCAGTGCGCATGCACCTAATCACGTCGCAAATAGTCAATGCTTTCGACGTGAACGTAATTTCCGCAAAGCCCTATTCCCGAATGACTTACGCAAACTACGCAAAATTTGATGCTGTCCCGACGTCCATACTTAACATTGGTTGCTCCTCATATAGCAGGAGCAACGTTACGCCGGAAAAAGCCTTACGCAAACGTCGTAAAAAAATCCGCCGGGCGCACGTACGTTTCTGAATCGGCGTATCCAGCTCATTTGCATATTCTAAGCTGAAATCGACGGAAGCGCCACCTAGCGGCCAGCGTAAATATGCAACTAAGATACGACGGTGTAAGAGACTTACGCCAGTCGGATCTTAGCCTAATTTCGACGTATCTTGCTTTCTGAATACAGAAAAAAGATTCGCCGGCGCAGCTTTGAATTTAAAACGATTTCCTCATCCGATCCTCGCGGCTGATAACCTCGCGGTTGGTTGGAAGATTAAATCGCCAGCTGAAAATCTTCCTCTGGAGGGTAAAAATGTTGATGAATACAAGAGAGAAACTTTACAGCAGTGGCCTCCAAACTGCGGCCCTGGGGCCGGATATGGCCCTTTGCTTGATTTTACCTGGCCCTTGGGGCACCATTTCATTCACTGACACCAACAAAGGGGCACAGCTCTTCCCAATGACACCAACAATGGGGCCCAATAACACCAATGATGGGGTACAATTCCTCCTAATGACACCAATGATGGGGCAGAATTCCTCCCAATGATGGGGCAAAATTCCTCCCAAATGACACCAATGATGGGGCAGAATTCCTCCCAATGGTGGGGCAGAATTCCTCCCAATGACACCAATGATGGGGTCCAATGACACCAATGATGGGGCAGAATTCCTTCCAATGACACCAATGATGGGGTCCAATAACACCAATGATGGGGCAGAATTCCTCCCAATGACACCAATGATGGGGCAGAATTCCTTCCAATGATGGGGCAGAATTCCTCCCAATGATGGGGCAGAATTCCTCCCAATGATGGGGCAGAATTCCTCCCAATGATGGGGCAGAATTCCTCCCAATGATGGGGCAGAATTCCTCCCAGTGATGGGGCAGAATTCCTCCCAATGATGGGGCAGAATTCCTCCCAATGACACCAGTGATGGGGCAGAATTCCTCCCAATGACACCAATGATGGGGCAGAATTCCTAACAATGATGGGGCAGAATTCCTCCCAATGACACCAATGATGGGGCAGAATTCCTCCCAATGACACCAATGATGGGGCAGAATTCCTCCCAATGATGGGGCAGAATTCCTCCCAATGACACCAATGATGGGGCAGAATTCCTCCCAATGATGGGGCAGAATTCCTCCCAATGATGTGGCAGAATTCCTCCCAATGATGGGGCAGAATTCCTCCCAATGACACCAATGATGGGGCAGAATTCCTCCCAATGACACCAATGATGGGGCAGAATTCCTAACAATGATGGGGCAGAATTCCTCCCAATGACACCAATGATGGGGCAGAATTCCTCCCAATGACACCAATGATGGGGCAGAATTCCTCCCAATGATGGGGCAGAATTCCTCCCAATGACACCAATGATGGGGCAGAATTCCTCCCAATGACACCAATGATGGGGCAGAATTCCTCCCAATGACACCAATGATGTGGCAGAATTCCTCCCAATGATGTGGCAGAATTCCTCCCAATGATGGGTCAGAATTCCTCCCAATGACACCAATGATGGGGCAGAATTCCTCCCAATGATGGGGCAGAATTCTCCCAATGATGGGGCAGAATTCCTCCCAATGACACCAATGATGGGGCAGAATTCCTTCCAATGATGTGGCAGAATTCCTTCCAATGACACCAATGATGGGGCAGAATTCCTCCCAATGACACCAATGATGGGGCAGAATTTCTCCCAACGATGGGGCAGAATTCCTCCCAATGACACCAATGATGGGGCAGAATTCCTCCCAATGGCACCAATGATGGGACAGAATTTTCCCCCAATGACACCAATGACGTGGCAGAATTCCTTCCAATGACACCAATGATGGGGCAGAATTCCTCCCAATGACACCAGTGATGGGGCAGAATTCCTCCCAATGATGGGGCAGAATTCCTCCCAATGACACCAATGATGGGGCAGGATTCCTCCCAATGATGGGGCAGAATTCCTCCCAATGATGGGGCAGAATTCCTCCCAATGATGGGGCAGAATTCCTCCCAATTCCGCCAATGATGGGGCAGAATTTCTCCCAGTGATGGGGCAGAATTCCTCCCAATGATGTGGCAGAATTCCTCCCAATGATGGGGCACAATTCCTCCCAATGACACCAATGATGGGGCAGGATTCCTCCCAATGATGGGGCAGAATTCCTCCCAATGATGGGGCAGAATTCCTCCCAATGATGTGGCAGAATTCCTCCCAATGATGGGGCAGAATTCCTCCCAATGATGGGGCAGAATTCCTCCCAATGACACCAATGATGGGGCAGAATTCCGCCCAATGACACCAATGATGTGGCAGAATTCCTCCCAATGATGGGGCAGAATTCCTCCCAATGACACCAATGATGGGGCAGAATTCCTCCCAATGATGGGGCAGAATTCCTCCCAATGATGTGGCAGAATTCCTCCCAATGACGGGGCAGAATTCCTCCCAATGATGGGGCAGAATTCCTCCCAATTCCGCCAATGATGGGGCAGAATTTCTCCCAGTGATGGGGCAGAATTCCTCCCAATGACACCAATGATGGGGCAGAATTTCTTCCAATGATGGGGCAGAAATCCTCCCAATGACACCAATGATGGGGCAGAATTCCTCCCAATGACACCAATGATGGGGCAGAAATCCTCCCAATGATGGGGCAGAATTCCTCCCAATGATGGGGCAGAATTCCTTCCAATGATGGGGCAGAATTCCTCCCAATGACACCAGTGATGGGGCAGAATTCCTCCCAATGATGGGGCAGAATTCCTCCCAATGACACCAATGATGGGGCAGAATTCCTCCCAATGATGGGGCAGAATTCCTCCCAATGATGTGGCAGAATTCCTCCCAGTGATGGGGCAGAATTCCTCCCAATGACACCAATGATGGGGCAGGATTCCTCCCAATGATGGGGCATAATTCCTCCCAATGACACCAATGATGGGGCAGCATTCCTCCCAATGACACCAATGATGGGGCAGAATTCCTCCCAATGATGGGGCAGAATTCCTCCCAATGACGGGGCAGAATTCCTCCCAATGACACCAATGATGGGGCAGAATTCCTCCCAATGATGGGGCAGAATTCCTCCCAATGACACCAATGATGGGGCAGAATTCCGCCCAATGACACCAATGATGTGGCAGAATTCCTCCCAATGATGGGGCAGAATTCCTCCCAATGACACCAATGATGGGGCAGAATTCCTCCCAATGATGGGGCAGAATTCCTCCCAATGATGTGGCAGAATTCCTCCCAGTGATGGGGCAGAATTCCTCCCAATGACACCAATGATGGGGCAGAATTCCTCCCAATGACACCAGTGATGGGGCAGAATTCCTCCCAATGATGGGGCAGAATTCCTCCCAATGACACCAATGATGGGGCAGAATTCCTCCCAATGATGGGGCAGAATTCCTCCCAATGATGGGGCAGAATTCCTTCCAATGATGGGGCAGAATTCCTTCCAATGATGGGGCAGAATTCCTTCCAATGATGGGGCAGAATTCCTTCCAATGACACCAATGATGTGGCAAAATTCCTCCCAATGACCCCAATGATGGGGCAGAATTCCTCCCAATGACACCAATGATGGGGCAGAATTCCTCCCAATGACGGGGCAGTATTTCTCCCAATGATGGGGCAGAATTTCTCTCAATGACACCAATGATGGGGGATTTTGTACTCCCACAGTCCGGCCCCCTTAAAGTCTGGAGGACAGTAATCCGGCCCTTTGTTTAGAAAGTTTGGACACCCCCTGGTCTCTCACATAAAATCCCAACAAAATACATTTACGTTTTTTTGGTTGTAACATGAGAAATGATGGAACACTTTGAGGGGTATGAATACTTTTTCAAGGCCCTGTAACTGTAATGTCTGCTTTCTACTGTTGGCGCTTTATAAATATTTTACAATAATAATTGAAAGAGAGAAAGACGTAAAACATTATTATCTTTTGTTACTAGTACATTATATCTCCCGATGGTTAACCAAAGGAAACAAAAACACCGACCTCTCCCCTCCCCCGTCTGTCTGCCGTTTTATCAATCCTCGCAATCGGGTCGATGATAATTATTGTTCTTTTTACGTTTCTCGTATTTTAGAAAAAAAAAAATGATATATATATTCCAGGTGTGACTTGTGACCGGCGTTGTCTCTCTTTGACTTCTCAGCCTCTCTCGGTGATCGGAGATGGAGCGTCGCACCAAGCTCGCCGGCCGTTCTCTCGCGCTGTGCTGCGTCTTTGCGGTTTTCACGTGCGTCTCGACGGCCGGGTTCTACAAACCGGATCTTTATATCAAAAGGATCACCGAGCTGCTGGCGGAGCTGCAGCGCGACCTCGCGCATGCGGTGAGTGGAACCTTCGGGACTCGTATGCTGAGAGCGATAATTATTATTATAACGTGGCGCCGAAACTGCGATTTATCCCAAACGAGGTTCCCTTTTTTTTTTAGATAGTTTTTCTGGAGGGAACAACCAAACTAGTGGGGCTGATTTACTAAAGGAGTAGAAGCTGTTCAGTTAGAAAAGTGAATGGCGGTACTTAGGCGAGCCTTCGGGGCCGGTTCACGCCAAAATCTTGCCACCCGGATGCGATTCCGCGTGTGCATTTTTTGGGGGGCTGACTGGCAACTTTTGACCCCAATGGGGCAAGTACAACCCAGAGGCCCATGGTGCAGAGACTTGCCCAACCCCGCTCTCCCTTTTCCTAGGCTGAAGCTCCCCTCTGGGTACTCTCTGCTCACCGGGTGGGCCGGGCTGGGCAGCTCTTGCTGCGCCGACTCCAAACTGGCTGCCAGGGGGTGGCTGGGGGGGAGTTGGGGGTGGATGGTGGAGGAGAGCCTTCTGGGGGGCACCTTATTTATTTTACTTGTTTTTGATCATTTTTATTCCTATTACAAGGAATGTAGACATCCATTGTAATAAAAATAGGCATGACAGGTCCTCTTTATTAAGAGATCTGGGGCCAATAAGACCCCCAGATCTCTCATTTACCTTTAAAATCAAAATAAATCATTTTGAAATAATTTCACAAATTTATTATATTTTTTTTATTTTTACACTGTCTCTTTAATTTATTTTTGGTCACTTTTATTCCTATAACAAGGAATGTAAATATCCCTTATAATAAAAATAATAGAAATAAGCATGACAGGTCCTCTTAGGAGATCTGGGGCCAAGAAGACCCCCAGATCTCTCATTTACCTTTAAAAGCAAAATAAATCATTTTTTAATTATTTCACTTTTTTATTTTTATTTTTTTACACTGTCTCTTTAATTTATTTTTGATCACTTTTATTCATATAACAAGGAATGTAAACATCCATTGTAATAAAAATAGGCATGACAGGTCCTCTTTATTAAGAGATCTGGGGCCAATAAGACCCCCAGATCTCTCATTTACCTTTAAAATCAAAATAAATCATTTTTAAATTATTTCACTTATTTATTATATTTTTTTTATTTTTACACTGTCTCTTTAATTTATTTTTAATCACTTTTATTCCTATTACCAGGAATGTAAACATCCCTTATAATAAAAATAGGCATGACAAGTCCACTTTATTAAGAGATCTGGGGTCAAGAAGACCCCAGATCTCTCATTTACCTTTAAAAGCAAAATAAATCATTTTTTAATTATTTCACTTATTTATTATATATTTTTTATTTTTACACTGTCTCTTTAATTTATTTTTGATCACTTTTATTCCTATAACATGGAATGTAAACATCCCTTATAATAAAAATAATAGAAATAAGCATGACAGGTTCTCTTTATGGAGAGATCTGGAGACAAAAAATGCCCCATATCTCCAAT
Organism: Rana temporaria; assembly: GCF_905171775.1. Lineage (NCBI taxonomy): Eukaryota > Metazoa > Chordata > Amphibia > Anura > Ranidae > Rana > Rana temporaria. Next base: position 182,706,446 of record NC_053497.1, read on the forward strand.
TTACCTTAACAAGCAAAAATAAAAATAAATGTTACTTTAAGAAAAAATAAAAATCCCTTATTTATTATATTTTTTATTTTTACATTGTCCCTTTAATTTTTTCGTATTTTTTTTTTCCTGAGCACTTAAATTTATATTACAAGGAATGTAAACTCCCTTGTAATAGAAATAAGAATGACAGGTCCTCTTTATGGAGAGATCTGAAGTCAAAAGCACCCTAGATATCTCATTTACCTTTAAAAGCATAACAAAAAAAAGTCATTTTGACCTAAAAAAAATCCTTATTTCTTTTATATTTTATTTTTACACTGTCCCATATTTATTTTTTATTTTTTTATCACTTTTTTTTTTATATTACAAGGAATGTAAACATCCCTTGTATTAGAAATAAGGACGACTTGCCCTGTTTATTGAGAGATCTGGGGCCAAAAAGACCCCAGATCTTTCATTTACCTTTAAAAGCAAAAATAAATAAATACATGGTGATTTTGACTTCAAGGAAAAAATAAATACATTTTTTTATTAATTTATTTTTATTTTTACACTGTCCCTGTAATTTATTTAAGGAGAAAAAAACCCTTTTCATAAAAAAAATAATATAATTTTTACACTGTCCCTATAACTTATTTAAGAACAAAAAAAATCCCTTTTTCATATTTTTTTTTTAATTTTTAAGGAAAAAAAATCCCTTTTTTTTATTCTATTTTTGGGTTGCTTAAAAATTAAAATAAAAACGATATTTTAAAATAAATATTTAATTATAAAATAGTTCTAAGCAGCGCATTAACTGAAGACTATTTATTTATTTATTCTTTATTCTGTTAATTTCTATTGATTAATTCTGTGGTTGTAAACACATAATAATTGTGTCAAACAGATGAATGAAGTATTCTTATTCCCCCAGACATAATATTGCCGATACGATTGATATTATCTATTAGGCCATACATGAATTGATTGTTTGATTGTTTATATCTTTTCATTATTTCAATTTTGTAACACATGAATTATGGAATGCTTACATTTATTTATTTATACATCTATTTATACATGTATTTATTTATACATTTATTTATACATTTATTTATACATAGATGTATAAATAAATAAATGTATAAATAGATGTATAAATAAATAAATGTATAAATAGATGTATAAATAAATACATTTATAAATAGATGTATAAATAAATAAATGTATAAATAGATGTATAAATAAATACATTTATAAATAGATGTATAAATAAATAAATGTATAAATAAATAAATGTATAAATAGATGTATAAATAAATAAATGTATAAATAGATGTATAAATAAATAAATGTATAAATAAATAAATGTATAAATAAATGTATAAATAGATGTATAAATAAATAAATGTATAAATAGATGTATAAATAAATGTATAAATAGATGTATAAATAAATGTATAAATATATGTATAAATATATGTATAAATAAATGTATAAATAAATAAATGTATAAATAGATGTATAAATAAATAAATGTATAAATAGATTTATACATTTATTTATACATTTATTTATTTTTATTTTTTAATTCTTTATTTTATTTTCATTCTTAATAAATCCTTTTACAAATCTATATGGCTTACATACACATTTATACAGTTTAACACTTTCTTAGCATTATCTTTTAACACGTTATTCCTCTTAACAAGCTCTCCACAATCCCCCCTCCTTCCACCATATATAAATATATCATAATGTACTTCCCTTCCCCCCTGGACCTCCCTTATCTTACCCACCCCCACCCCCCTCAAAAAATCCATAAAAAATGATATACATTTATTCATACATCTATTTATATTTTTATTTATTTATACATTTATTTATACATTTATTTATTTATTTATACATCTATTTATACATTTATTTATTTATACATTTATTTATACATTTATTTATACATTTATTTATTTATACATGTATTTATTTATTTATTTATACATCTATTTATACATGTATTTATACATTTATTTATTTATACATTTATTTATTTAGTTATATATTTATTTATTTATTGGTATTGATCACCTGGCACATAATTTCGGCACACTTCATTACAGTAATTGGTTTATGCTGAAGAATTAAAATTATTGATTTTATATAAAGGGGCATGCGCACCTGTTTTTTACATCTATAAAATGGCCACTGTCTAGAAATTCTATGCAATATATAATGATATTTAATTACGTGTGGAAAAAAATAATAATAATATTTAATTACAAATGGCTTCTATGCAATTGTAATGAAAATGTTTACATAAAGTCATTTAAATTTGATTCTGGCTTTTTAATTTTAGAATGTTGGCGCCCAACAAGTGGATGGGATCAGATGGCTTGATATGGTAAGACTGCCTGAAAATGTTATCTGTTATTGTTTTGATTGTCTTAAATTAAAACTCCATCCAAATCTTATTTTATTTTTTGGAAAATTTTACATTTGACACTCCTGCAGGAAATGCAAAATGTCATCCAGGTCATCTGCCGTCATTGTTGCAACCAGGGGATTCATTTTTGGTGGAAGTTTTTTTACATTTATGTTTAGTATATATATATATATATATATATATATATATATATATATATATATATATATATATATATATATATATATATATATATATATATATAGAAATATAAACATATAAATATAAATAAATATATATAAATATAAACATATAAATATAAATAAATATATATAAATATATATATATATATATATATATATATATATATATATATATATATAGAAATATAGAAATATAAATATAGAAATAAATATAAATAAATATATATATATATAAATATAAATATATATATAAATATATATATATATAGAAATTATATTTATATATATAAAAAATATATATATATATATATATATATATATATATATATATATATATATATTATATACTGTATACTAAACATAAATTCTAACAACTGAATATTCTTTGATCGATACCATTATATATATATATATAATGGTTTAGATCAAAGCCTATTCATGTGTTAGAATGGCCCAGTCACAGTCCAGACCTAAATCCCATTGAGAATCTGTGGCAAGACTTGAAAATTGCTGATCACAGACGCTCTCCATCCAATCTGACAGAGCCTGAGATATTTTACAGAGAAGAAAGATGGGCAGAAATGTCCCTCTCTAGATGTGCAAAGCTGGTAGAGACCCCCCCAAAAAGACTTGTAGAGAAAGGGGGTTCTACAAAGTATTGACTCCGGGGGGCGCCATACAAATGCCCCTCCCCCACACACTTTTCACATACAGTGGAACCTCGGATTGCGAGTAACATGGTTAACGAGCGTTTCACACTACAAGGACTGTATTTTGTAAGACGCTAACTCGGCTTGCGAGTGTTGTCTCAAAACACGAGCAGGATTCAGGCAAAAGTGGTGTGCAGTAGCGCGTTAGGCCTGAGGTGGGGGGGAGCGCCGTAGCCGATCGCTGCTGTTAGGAAGCCGTTCGGAGAGACTCGGAAATACCACGGTTTTGCCGAGGTCAGCCGAACTGTCCTTGGGCCTTTCCGGCTGTTTCCGAGGCTCTCCGGCGCCCCCCGCCGCCTCTGGCCACATGCGGTATTGCATGCCATTGAAGTCAATGCAAAACAAATTATTTTCATTTCCATTGACTTCTGTTTAGTTACTTATTGACTTTTTTTTTTTTATTTGACGCTCAGGAACGTGGAAAGCCCTGCCCCGGAACCATCCTGGATATATTTCAACATGGAACTAAAAATATTCTGAAACTGAATTTCAGCTCCAGTGTACACGATATCACCAAGGACATTGATAGCTGCGTGACAAAACTGTGGGGGGAATGTAAAACTCTACAGGTAAGAAGGAGCTTCTCTACATTCAGGGGATGGGTTAGAACCTCTGTCGGGTTTTTATTCCTCAAACAACAAGGATTGGATACCGGAAAACAAAATGGTTTATTTTCTCACATCCTACATACCAACGCGTTTCAGGCAATTTTCAACAATAGATGTTTACTGAATTATAATGGTATACATGTTGTACAAATAATGAGGGACACGGAGCAGCAAATTAACAACAGACCAGCCCTACAGTACATAAATGGAACGCACCATAAGTGATCCCAGGGCCGCCATCAGGAGGGTACACCTGTAAGGGGTCCAGAGCTCCCCAGGGGCCCGGATGGCAACCCCCCTTTTTTTTTATAAAACAAAAATTTTAAAAACATTTTTTATATATTTTTTTTAATTTCTTTTTTCTTTTTATTAAAGGGTCCAGAGGTCCCCAGGGGCCTGGATGGCAACCCCCCCCTTTTTTTTTATAAAACAAAAATTTTAAAAACATTTTTTATATATTTTTTTATTTCTTTTTTCTTTTTATTAAAGGGTCCCCAGGGCCCCGGATGGCAAACCCCCTTATTTTTATAAAACAAAATTTAAAAAAAGTTTTTTATATATTTTTTTATTTCTTTTTTCTTTTTATTAAAGGGTCCAGAGGTCCCCAGGAGCCCAGAGGTCACCAGGGCACCGGATGGCAACCCCCCTTTTTTTTAAAAAAAATTGTTATATAAAAATATTTTGTTTTATTATTTTTTATATTATATTTATTTTTATTTATTTTTTGCTTTTATTAAAGGGCCCAGAGGTCCCCAGGGGCCCGTATGGCAAAGTTTAAAAAAAAATGTTTAATCTATTTTTTTATTTATTTTTTCCTTTTTATTAAAGGGCCCAGAGGTCCCCAGGGCCCTTTATATATATTTTTGTTGTAAGGGGACCTCTGGGCCACCAGGGCAACCCCCCCAATTCATGCCCCTCCCGCTTTTCAAATCACTGCTTCATTCTCAGTTTGATGCGGCAGCAGCACCCCCCCCCCCCCCCCCCGGTTCTCTGCTCCAGGGGGCCAATGCCTGAAGCTGTGTTAGGGGCCCTATAATTCCTGAGTGATCCACAGAAATTGTAGACTAAATTAGACATGTGCAATAAGTTTTTTAACAAATTTTGACAAATTAGTTCATTCCGAAAATTTCAGAATTTCCAAATATTTCAATTTCTGGACTTCACAAATCTGGAAATTCTAAAATTTAAATTTCAGAAATTCTAAAATTCTGAAAAGGATGGGAACATGATGCTTTGGGGGGTTTCTCTGATAAAGGTCCAGGCTGACTTTGGCACATTGAGGACCAATGGGCGGGGCCACGTATTGTAAAATTTTGGATAAGAACCTTTTTCTCTCAGCCAGAACACTGAAGATGGGTCATGGACGGGTCTTCCAGCATGACAATGACCCAAAACATATCGCCAAGGCAACAAAGGAGAGGCTCAAGAAGAAGCACATTAACCACTTAAGACCCGGACCTTTAGGCAGCTAAAGGACCTGGCCAGTTTTTGCGATTCGGCACTGCGTCGCTTTAACTAACAATTGCGCGGTCGTGCGACGTGGCTCCCAAACAAAATTCGGAGTCCAAATAGAGCTTTCTTTTGGTGGTATTTGATCACCTCTGCAGTTTTTATTTTTGGCGCTATAAACAAAAACAGTGCGACAATTTTGAAAAAAATTCAATATTTTTTACTTTTTGCTATAATAAATATCCCCCAAAAATATATAAAATATTATTTTTTTCCTCAGTTTAGGCCGATACGTATTCTTCTACATATTTTTGGTAAAAAAAAAATCGCAATAAGCGTTTATCGATTGGTTTGCGCAAAATTTATAGCGTTTACAAAATAAGGGGATAGTTTTATTGCATTTTTATACAAAAAAAAAATGTTACTACTAATGGCGGCGATCAGCGATTTTTTTCGTGACTGCGACATTATGGCGGACACTTCGGACAATTTTGACACATTTTTGGGACCATTGTCATTTTCATGGCAGAAAAACGCTAGAAAAATGCACTGATTACTGTGAAAATGACAATTGCAGTTTGGGAGTTAACCACAAGGGGGCGCTGAAGGGGTTAAGTGTGACCTCATCTGTGTTTACAACTGTAGGGGGGTGGGGCTGTAGGTGTGACATCATTGATTGTGTTTCCCTATAAAAGGGAACACACGATCAATGACGGCGCCACAGTGAAGAATGGGGAAGCTGTGTTTACATACACCTCTCCCCGTTCTTCAGCTCCGGGGACCGATCGTGGGACTCCAGCGGCGATCGGGTCCACGGGTCCCGCGGCCACGGAGCTTCGGACCGGGTCGCGTGCGCGCGACCCCACGGCTGGGCTTAAAGGGCCACATACAGGTACGTGGATGTGCCCAGCCGTGCCATTCTGCCGACGTATATCGGCGTAAAGGGGTCCTTAAGTGGTTAAGGTCATAGAGTGGCCAAGCCAGTCTCCTGACCTTAATACCATTGAAAATTTATGGAGGAGCTGAAACTTCGAGTTGCCAAGAAACCTTCAGGATTTAAAGAAAGATCTGTAAAGAAGAGAAAATCCCTCCTGAGATGTGTGGAGACCCGTGCTCTGACCTCTGTGCTTCCCAACAAGGGTTTCTCCACCAACTACTAAGTCATGTTTTGCTTGGGGATCAAATACAGTGGAACCTTGGATTACGAGCATAATCCGTTCCAGGAGAACGCTCGTAATCCAAAGTGCTCGCATATCAAAGCGAGTTTCCCCATGGAAGTCAATAGAAACGAAAATAGAAAACAAAATTTGTTCCGCATTGACTTCAATGGCATGCAGTACCGCATGTGGCCAGAGGTGGGTGGGGGCGCCGTAGAGCCTCGGAAACGGGCGGGAAAGGCCCGAGGACACCTCGGCTGACCTTGGAAAGACTCCGTTCCTGAGGTTTGCCAAGGTCAGCCGAGCGGTCCTCTGTCCTTTCCAAACAGCGGCGATCGGCTGCGGCCACCCTCCCACCTCAGGCCAAACACGGTACTGCACCCCGCTTTGGCGCAAAGCGAGTCAGGATTTTTTAAATACAGTGCGAAACGCTCGTTAACCGCGTTACTCGCAATCCGAGGTGCCACTGTACTTATTTTACTCACTGAACTGCAACTCAGATTATAACATTTTGTATCCTGTGTTTTTTCTGGATTTTTGGTTGATATTCTGTCTCTATCATATAAAATACACCTATGAGAGAAATTATAGGCCCTTCATTTCTATGTAAGTGGGCAAAACTTGCACCATCTGCGGGGGAGACTATCGTTATTCCCCCCCCCCCCCCCCGCTGTAAGTAGTTGGGCTTTTATTTGATAAGAAGTATTTGCATATCAATATTACAGTCATTCATTTTATTTTTGCATTTTTTTATTTTTAAAGAAACACGAACCAAACTGCAACTATTCACTACACAGGGAGAAAGTGATCGAGTTCGTGAACAGATTCAGGAACTTCTCAAAACTCCTTAGGTTATGGAACACGTGCAACAGCAGTACATCCAACCATGAAGATGACCTCAGCGAAGACATAGAAAATCGTCCAGGAGAAACAACTTCAATTTGTGGCAAACGCTAGAATTAACAAAGTGCCACCCCCCCCCCCCCCCCTGGCTGTAGGCAGCAAAAAGCATCGCTGGAAGAAACATGCAAAAAAAATGTTATTTGTAATCTTGCAAACTTACAGTAACGTTGTCGTAGAGCTGCGCGATTAATCGCTAAGAATCGCAATCGCGATCTTTTTCCCTTTTCTCGATCTTCAAAACAGCTTTTCACGATTCTTTCTAAAAAGTGCAGAGAGTTCTCACAGCTGGAAAAACAAAATCCTGACAAGTTTTATTACAAATAAATGTAAACAAAGTATCTTTTCGTTCTTTTATTAACTGCTTGCTGATCGGCTCACACACTTATACGCAGTGCCGATCCTGATCTCCCTGGGGCCCCAAGCAAAATTACATTAAAGTTGAGAAGCGGGGGGGATGTTCTGCTGTCGGAATGACATCTTACATTAAAGTGAGGAGCGGGGGGGGTGCCGACTTCTTACCTCTTCTCCCATGCAGCCAGTAAGTTGAGAAGCGGGGTGAGGGGCTGAAAATTACTTCTCACCAGGCGGTGGGCCTCTAGTAATTTGGGGGCCATCCGCAGCTTTGCGGGGCCCTAAGCGGCTTGCATAGTGAGCCTATAGGGCGGATCGGCCCTGCTTATAGGTTGGCACGGCTGCGCAAAGCAACGTATACACTATATACGTTGCTTTGAATTTCGCACCATGAGGGCGCGCGCCTCCTGCCGTGATCTCTGTGACCGGCGCCCGCGTGACCCGCAGGTTTGATGTCCGCCGGTGTTCCGCGATCGTGTTCACGGAGCTGCAGAACTGGGAGATGTCAGTGTAAACAAGGCATTTCCCTGTTCTGCCTAGTGACAGGACAGTGATCTACTGCTCCCTGTCTTCGGGAACGGTGATCAGTGTCGTGTCACAGGTAGCCCAGCCCCCTCACAGTTAGAAACACTCCCTAGGACAGACTTAACCCCCCTTTAGCGCCCCCCTAGTGTTTAACCCCTTCCCTGCCAGTGTCATTTACACAGTAATCAGTGCATTTTTACAGCACTGATCGCTGTATAAATGACAATGGTCCCAAAATAGCATCAAAGGTGTCCGATGTGTCCGCCGCAATGTCGCAGTCACGATAAAAATCGCTGATCGCCGCCATTACTACGAAAAAAAAAACTACACAGTAAAGTTAGCCTAATTTTATTTATTTTTTGTATAATGTAAAATAAGATCGTGATCTTTATTCTCGTGATCTTTATTCTAAGCAAAAAAATCGTGATTCTCATTTTAGCCAAAATTATGCAGCTGAAAAAATTCATTATTTTCCTCACAATTCTACAAAACAATCCCCCATAATGACAACGTGAAAGAAGTTTGTTTGAAATCTTTGCAAATTTATTAAAAATAAAAATTAAAATTAAAACTGTCACACTGTATTTGCGCAGCAGTCTTATAAACACATTTTTTTTTTTGGAAGAAATCCACTTTCATGAATTAAAAAAAAATCATTATTTTCCTCACAATTCTACAAACAATCCCCCATAATGACAACGTGAAACAATTTTGTTTAAAATCTTTGCAAATTTATTAAAAATAAAAAAATAAACGAAAACTTTCACACTGTATTTGCGCAGCGGTCTTTCAAACGCAATCATTCTATTGTAAAAAATATACTTTCATGAATTATAAAATAAATTAAAAAAATACAGCAAAGTTAGCCCTATTTTTTTTGTATAATGTGAAAAATGATGTTACGCCGAGTAGATAGATACCTAACATGTCGCGCTTTAAAATGGCGCGCACCCGTGGAATGGCGCCAAACTGCAGTACAGTAAAACCTTGGTGTGAGAGTAACTTGGTTTGAGAGCGTTTTGCAGGACAAGCAAAAATGTTTTAATAAATGTTGCCTTGATATACAAGCGATGTCTTGATATAAGAGTAGCGTCATGTCACAGCTGAGTATAAAAGAGAAGAGAGGAGCCTCTAAGTGTAGCAATCAGTGGCGGCTGGTGCTCAAAATTTTTGGGGGGCGCAAACGAAAAAAAAAAAAAAATTGCAGCCTCACTGTGCCCATCACATGCAGCCACTGTGCCATCAATTGTCACCACTGTGCCATGCCATCAAACATAGCAACTGTGCCATCAATTGTCACCACTGTGCCATGCAACACAGCAACTGTGCCATCAATTGTCACCACTCTGCCATGCCATCAAATGCAGTCCCTGTGCCATCAATTGTCACCACTGTGCCATGCCATCAAACGCAGTCACTGTGCCATGCCATCAAACGCAGCCACTGTTCCATCAATTGTCACCACTGTGCCATGCCATCAAACGCAGCCACTGTGCCCCTCAATTGTTGCCACTGTGCCCATTGTCACCACTGTGCCCCATTGTCACCACTGTGCCCATTGTCACCACTGTGCCCATTGTCACCACTGTGCCCCATGATGCCACTGTGCCCATTGTCACTCACCACTGTGCCCCATGATGCCACTGGTAGCAATATTGTTACATTTAACCCCTTCAAAACCGTGCATCCCCCGCCTGCCCAGCACTTACCTTGTCTCGGTGGGGCAGCGGGTCACATCATCGATGTCCTCCATGCTCCTCGATGTCTTCTCCCGTCCTCTGCTATGATTGGACACCTGATAGGCGGCGTCCAATCACAGCACCTGTCGTTTCAGCCAATCAGGTGACAGGTAACAGACCCGAGCAACCGATTGGCTGAGAGGCGGTTCAGTGTTTTCTAACGCAACGCTGAGTGAACTGCGAGTGCCCAGCATGGCGCCGTCCGAATCCGTGCGTGTTGGGAGGTATGCGCAGGGCCGCCATCAGGAATTTTGGGGCCCCTTACACAGCTTAAGGCATGGGCCACCTGAAGCGGGGGGGGGGGGCTGCCGCCTGAAATTGAGAAACGGGGGGGGGGGTGCTGCCGCCTGAAATTGAGAAACGGGGGGGGGGCTGCCGCCTGAAATTGAGAAACGGGGGGGGGGGGGGGCTGCCGCAAATTGAGAAGGGGGGGGGCCTTTACAAAAAAAAGAAGAAATAAAGAAAAAAAATATATATATAAAAAAAGCCCTATAACAATAATAATATATATATATAAAAAATTTTTTTTAATAAAAAATAAATAAAAAGAATCTATCTAGAGTGACAGCGAAGTGGCAGGCGAGAGGGGCGGCGCCCGTGCGCCCCTTTATGGACGTGCCGCCACTGTCAGTAGGTGAGGTAAAGCTTTACTTTGCAAAGACTAGCCAGGGAATTTTTTTTTTTTTAAACAGGATTTTTTCTTGCACATGACTCAGTGGTGGAAATCAGCAGAGCTTCCCCTCATTTACTAAGCTCTGGAGAAAAGTGCGCATTTTATTTTCCTTTCCAGCCCCCAAAAAAAAAAAAATCCAAGAGAAATTCAGCTCATGATTTTATCTCGCCAACCGCTGGTTATCAGCCGCGAGGATCGGATTATGAAATATATTTCTCAGCAACTCTTATCTTTTCAATCAGAAGTGGGAAAAAAACATTTCCTAGTGTTGCCATATTTATATACAATGTTGCAAAATCTCTTCTTTTTTTATTTCATGCAAATCAGAAATGGAGCGCCGTGCGAAGCTCGCCGAGGACACTTTGGCTTGTTTCCTGCGCCCCGTACCTCAGGCTAAATGAGGTACTGCAGGCCAATGTTTGGCTTTTCTCGGCTCCTGCGCCCCCCCGTAGGAGCCGAGAAAAAAATATATATATATAACAATTAAATATAAATTTTTATATTTATAAATATTTTTATTATGTTTTTATATATATATATATATTTACACACATATGTTTTTTTTCTTTATATATATATATATACAGAGGAACCTCGAATTACGAGTATAATCCGTTCCAGGAGAACACTCGTAATCCAAAGTACTTGCATTTCAAAGCGAGTTTCCCCATAGAAGTCAATGGAAACGAAAATAATTAGCAAATCGTACTGCTGACTTCTGCCCTAAATTTTTGATCTGAAATGTCGCGCCCCTTACGAAGCCTGTAGGCGTTTCTCTTGGAATTTTCTGCGTCTTTATGGTTTCTGGGTGCGTCTCTTCAGTTACAACCTACAAACCGCAACTTTTTATCGAAAAAAATTCAAAATTTCTGGGAAAGTTGCATCACACGCGTAATCAGATGGTGAGTTTCGGCCTCGGCGGCGCGCTCAGGCGCCGATGCCATGATAATTCTTATACGGTGTCACCTCAATGAATAGGAATGATTGTGGCGCGAAGAAGTCTCCGTTTTGTTGAACTGATGAAGAGAAGTCAGAGAAATAGGCGTAGGGCTGGCATGACAGGGTAGCAGGGCAATCAGGACACAAGAGGTTAACCCGGTTGGTCAGTTAGGTGGGGGTGGCCAGGAGGGGTTTTCCAGGTCTAGGAAGGGAGGATCGAAGAAGCTTCCCACCATCCCGCCCCTTTTTTATGGAATGGACGTCCGGCAGTGACTGTTGTAGTGGTGTGGCGGTTGGGATCTTTGGAGGCCTTCTAAATGAATACAGATAGGGCATAGTGGGGGAATTTGATGGGCGCTGGTGAGGCTGAATTTGTTGGGTGCTGGTGAGGCTACATTGATGGGCGCTGGTGAAGCTGAATTTGTTGGGTGCTGGTGAGGCTACATTGATGGGCGCTGGTGAAGCTGAATTTGATGGGTGCTGGGAAGGGGGGCAGCAAAATTAGATTTCGTCTAGGGTGTCAAAAATCCTTGCGCCAGCCCTGCGTGGAACCCCAGGGTTCCTCCAATGGTTGCTGGGGGTTCCTTGAGCAATGACCAATATTTGCCTCTCAGATAAGTTCCCAGTGACACCAATGATCTTTTTAACTATCTGTAGGGGGGAGGGGGGGGGGAGTCGTCCTTAATGTTGATTGGTCCCTGGGCAAAAAAATTCTAGGGCAGAGCTGGGCAGCACTACTAGCAGCACTTCACACTGGGATGTCAGGACACGGCACGGGACTACGACTTCAAAAGACAAGGGGATTTAAACTGGGATAGTTTGTAAGTACGAGGCCGCTGCTTTGGGCCCCACAACCATGACGGGGCCCCTTTTTTGCCCCTGCCTTAAAGACGGGCCTCAGTCTGCCTGCAGCAGAACTACATATTTTGCAGAACTACATAAAGACGCAGGAAAGTAAAACAACTCCAAATATCGATCGTCACTCCATTGTAACTTCCCCGATCTCCTGACACCCGGATCTCACATTTAATGACAATGTTAGAAAATAATGTCGGCCTTCCTCCCCGAAAATGATGGTTGGCAGTGAAAAAAAAAAGAAGAAGAAGAAAATCTCGCTGCGGAAAGCGTCTGTTTGTCTCGATGGAGATCGGTATCGATCAGGGGGGCGGATGTGCAGTGATGGGTTCTTATCACAAGAAACAAGACCGACAATTATCAGGACATCTCTGGCGGCACAAACCGCACGTCTCTCGGGGCCGCCACTCCGCCAGCTGGGGGGGTCACAGCGAGGCTTATTGGAATGATTGGAAGCACAACGATCCGGGGGGGGGGGCAGGTGGCAAATAGACCCGGGGGCTTCAGCCAGAAGTCCAAGAACCGGGGGGGGGGGGGGTGTATATGGCTTTTTTTTGGGCCGGGCGGTGGGGTTGTGTGACTTACCAGTGCCCATCAATGCTGACCACTAAACACACCTGACACACTGACCTACCTACACTGACCTACCTGACCTACATACACTGACCTACCTACACTGACCTACCTGACCTACATACACTGACCTACATACACTGACCTACCTGACCTACATACACTGACCTGCCTGACCTACATACACTGACCTACATACACTGACCTGCCTGACCTACACACACTGACCTACCTACACTGACCTACCTGACCTACATACACTGACCTGCCTGACCTACATACACTGTCCTGCCTGACCTACATACACTGACCTACATACACTGACCTGCCTGACCTACATACACTGACCTACATACACTGACCTACATACACTGACCTACCTGACCTACATACACTGACCTACATACACTGATCTACATGACCTACATACACTGACCTACCTGACCTACATACACTGACCTACCTGACCTACATACACTGACCTACATACACTGACCTACATGACCTACATACACTGACCTACCTGACCTACATACACTGACCTACCTGACCTACATACACTGACCTACATACACTGACCTACCCGACCTACATACTTCTGGAGCCTGCAGGCTAAGATGGACGTCATGTCACACGACCCATGGCTATGGCACTCGGGCACACTCGCCCACTTTCGGCCGCTATGGCACTCGGCCACTTTCTGGAGCAATGGCACTTGCTGACTGTCTGTTAGCCTTTTAGTCCATCCACCCCAAAGGGCTCATGTGACGTGGACTAGTTTTGCCTTGTCCAAGATCTCAGCTAAAGGTTGTCCTAGATGGCGCTCTTCCCTTTCTACACACACCCTGACCACTAGATGGCGCTCTTCCCTTTCTACACACACACTGCCCACTAGACGGAGCTCTTCCCTTTCTACACACACACTGCCCACTAGATGGCGCTCTTCCCTTTCTACACACACACTGCCCACTAGATGGCGATCTTCCCTTTCTACACACACACTGCCCACTAGATGGTGTTCTTCCCTTTCTACACACACTGCCCACTAGATGGCGCTCTTCCCTTTCTACACACACACTGCCCACTAGATGGCGCTCTTCCCTTTCTACACACACTGCCCACTAGATGGCGCTCTTCCCTTTCTACACACACACTGCCCACTAGATGGCGCTCTTCCCTTTCTACACACACTGCCCACTAGATGGTGTTCTTCCCTTTCTACACACACACTGCCCACTAGATGGCGATCTTCCCTTTCTACACACACACTGCCCACTAGATGGTGTTCTTCCCTTTCTACACACACTGCCCACTAGATGGCGCTCTTCCCTTTCTACACACACACTGCCCACTAGATGGCGCTCTTCCCTTTCTACACACACTGCCCACTAGATGGCGCTCTTCCCTTTCTACACACACACTGCCCACTAGATGGCGCTCTTCCCTTTCTACACACACTGCCCACTAGATGGTGTTCTTCCCTTTCTACACACACACTGCCCACTAGATGGCGCTCTTCCCTACACACACACTGCCCACTAGATGGCGCTCTTCCCTTTCTACACACACACACTGCCCACTAGATGGCGCTCTTCCCTTTCTACACACACACACTGCCCACTAGATGGCGCTCTTCCCTTTCTACACACACACTGTCCACTAGATGGCGCTCTTCCCTTTCCACACACACACTGCCCACTAGATGGCGATCTTCCCTTTCTACACACACACTGCCCACTAGATGATGTTCTTCCCTTTCTATACACACACTGCCCACTAGATGGCGCTCTTCCCTTTCTACACACACACTGCCCACTAGATGGCGCTCTTCCCTACACACACACTGCCCACTAGATGGCGCTCTTCACTTTCTACACACACTTCCCACTAGAAGGCGCTCTTCCCTTTCTACACACACACTGCCCACTAGATGGCGCTCTTCCCTTTCTACACACACACTGCCCACTAGATGGCGCTCTTCCCTATCTACACACACACTGCCCACTAGATGCTGTTCTTCCCTTTCTACACACACACTGCCCACTAGATGGCGCTCTTCCCTTTCTACACACATTGCCCACTAGATGGCGCTCTTCCCTTTCTACACACACACTGCCCACTAGTTGGCGCTTTTCCCTTTCTACACACACTGCCCACTAGATGGCGCTCTTCCCTTTCTACACACACTGCCCACTAGATGGCGCTCTTCCCTTTCTACACACACACTGCCCACTAGATGGCGCTCTTCCCTTTCTACACACACACACTGCCCACTAGATGGCGCTCTTCCCTTTCTACACACACTGCCCACTAGATGGCGCTCTTCCCTTTCTACACACACTGCCCACTAGATGGCGCTCTTCCCTTTCTACACACACACTGCCCACTTGAAAATTTATACATTTTTGTTTAATTTATTTTTACGTTTTGGATGTTGATGAATATATTGTGCTGCCGATTTCCAGCTCTTGTATTATTTTACACGTACAGTAACGAGGAAAATTATCTGTATTATTATACAGGATTTATACAACAACCGACAGTTTGTACGGCGCTTTACAATACAAGAGGGTCAGGGGGGCCTTGCCTGCAAAGCTTACAATCTAAAGGAGTTATAAAGACACAAGTCAGAGGAGCGGAAGAAGATAAAGGTGGTGAACATCTTCTTGAACTTAAGTTTGCAAACTGCGGCGTGACCAAATTTATCTCCTTCAATCTGAGAAATTTCCGCCTGTGAGCTGCTTCTAAGAATCGTCAGTACAGTCCAGATAGAGATGATAAGCGGGGGCGGGGCTGCGACTTCCGTGGGAGGTCATTATGTCATCCTAAAGATTATAATGATCGCCGCATTGTGGGCCCTCGAAAATGTTCTTAGATGTATTATTATAATATTATTATATTATTTATATACAGGGCTTTTTTTCAGGGGGAACTTGGGGGGAACTCAGTTCCACCACCTCTGGCTCAGACCCTTTGGTGCCTGGTCACCACAACCACTTGTAAACACAGACGTCTGGTTTCTGTGTTTACAAGTGACAGCCCTGCACTCTGTATGTAATGCAATCCTGGTATTTAATGCCCCTTTAAGACCCTCCTACTGTTTGTGAAATTTGACTGACCACACCAACTATTTAATGTGATTTGGAGAGTGTGTGTGGGGAGGGGTTTTGTGCGGTCGTGGTTAAGTTCCAGCACCTATTGTTTGAGAAAAAAAGCTTTGTTTATATATTATTATTATATTATTATTATTATTATTATTATATTATTCATTTCAATAGCCTAGAATATTGCATCTTTTCACCAGGGGCTTCAGCCTAAAGTCCAAGGCCGGAACCGGGGGGGGGGAGGGGGCAGGGGGTGTTGTATGTGGTGCGGCTACCTGACCTACATACACTGACCTACCTACACTGACCTACCTGACCTACATACACTGACCTACCTACACTGACCTTCCCTGTTTCCCCAAAAATAAGACCTACCCTGAAAATAAGACCTAGCATTATTTTCCAGGATGGCTGCAATATAAGCCCTACCCCGAAAATAAGCCCTAGTTAAAAATGCTTGTAAAATCCACTATATTACAGTAGTATATAATGTACAATGTGTGTGTTTTTGTAATATAATTGCGGGGAAAAGAGCTCCGGCAGGTAACAGAAGTGCAGAGCGGCGCTATAACAAATGTATTTGGCACAATTATATTACAGAAACGCACACATTGTACATTATATAATACTGTAATAGAGTGGATTATAGGATTGTACAAGCATTTTAACTCGGTTCACACTTGGGATTCCTGACAGGCAGGGAGGGAGAGGGGGAGAGAAGACAGCACATTACATGGTAAGACCTACCCTGAAAATAAGCCCTACTGTGTCTTTTGTTGGCATAATTAATATAAGACCCGGGCTTATTTTCGGGGAAACACGGTAGCTGACATGCACTGACCTACATACATACAGTACATACACTGACCTACCTACGGCTACCTGACCTACATGGCTTTATACACTGACCTACCTACACTGACCTACCTACACTGACCTACCTACACTGACCTACATACACTGACCTACATACACTGACCTACCTGACATACACTGACCTACCTACACTGACCTAGCTGACATACACTGACCTACATACGGCTACCTGACCTACCTACACTGACCTACATACACTGACCTACCTACACTGACCTACATACACTGACCTACATACACTGACCTACATCCACTGACCTACATCCACTGACCTGCCTGTTAGCTTGTGTTCCTGTCTGCCGTGTGCTACGTTTACATTTCTGTGTACCGATTTCGTGGCTCCCGTTTGCCTGTGACCCTGACCTTTGGCCTGTCCCTTGGTTACCCTCGTCTGCCTGTTGCTCCGACCTCGGGCTTACCCATCACCCTGCCTTGTGTCCTCAGTGGCTGCTTCCCCTCTCTCCCTACGGAGCGTGACCTGGGGGACTCCAGGGGCCGCGACCTGGGTTCAGTTGCAGCGAAGGCCATCCTCACCACTAGAGGCTCTGGTGAACACCTGCTGGACCTTAGACTCCGCGCCCTGGGGAATCTTGCATTCACGTTTCCTGTCCATCCGCAGCAGTCCGCTATTGGGTTCACTACCTTGCGGTGCACCCCTGTCTCCATCAGGGGGTGCATTTGTCACCTGGCCACAGGTGACCTGACACTAAGATTGTGAATTTGGGGTTTTCATGAGCTGTAAGCCACAATCATCACAATGATGACAAATCACAGCTTGAACTATCTTGCTTTGCATGTAATGAGTCTCTCTTGTATATTACTTTCACCTTTTTTAAGTTGCATTAGTAAAATAAATGAACTTTTGCACACATTTTTCGACTTTCACCTGTATCAGTGGCGGTTTGTCCATAGAGGGCGCTGGAGCGCCGCCCCCTCTGGCTCTCGCCCGCCACTGAGTCTAATAACATACATTCATGCATTGCATAAATGTATGTTATTGTTGCCAGCTGCCGGAAATTGAGCGCCGACCACCTGAATAACGGCAGCTGGTTGGCTGTGCGGAAGTGCCTATCAGAGCCAGCGGCTCTGATAGGCTTTCTGAGTACAGCCCTCAGCATCCGGATACCTTATCCTCGGGACGTACGGGGGGTGTGTTCCTTGGATAAGACTGATGGCCGTCTCAGCCAATCAGGTTCCCCGATTCTGGTTATCGGTAACCTGATTGGCTGAAGAGTCACCAAGGCGGGAAAAGACATCGAGGGACGTGGAAGGAGTAAGGTAAGTGCATTTTACAGGGCACAGCGGCGACAATGGGCACAGAGGCGACAAAGGGCACAGTGGCATCAATGGGCACAGTGGTGACAATGGGCACAGTGGTGATAATGGGTACAGTGGCAACAATTAAAGGGCACAGTGACATGCACAGTGGCAACACTGGGCACCGTGGCGACAATTAAAGGGCACAGTGGTCACAATTGAGGAGCACAGTGGCTGCGTTTGATGGCATGGCACAGTGGTGACAATTGATGGCACAGTGGCTGTGTTTGATGGCATGGCACAGTGGCTGTGTTTGATGGCATGGCACAGTGGCTGCGTTTGATGGCATGACACAGTGACTGCGTTTGATGGCATGGCACAGTGGTGACAATTGATGGCACAGTGGCTGTGTTTGATGGCATGGCACAGTGGCTGCGTTTGATGGCATGGCACAATGGTGGAAATTGATGGCATAGTGACTGCATTTGATGACATGGCACAGTGGTGACAATTGATGGCACAGTGGCTGTGTTTGATGGCATGGCACAGTGGTGCAAATTGATGGCACAGTGGCTGCGTTTGATGGCATGGCACAGTGACTGTGTTTGATGGCATGGCACAGTGGTGACAATTGATGGCACAGTGGCTGTGTTTGATGGCATGGCACAGTGGTGCAAATTGATGGCATAGTGACTGCATTTGATGGCATGGCACAGTGGTGACAATTGATGGGCACAGTGAGGCTGCAATTTTTTTCTTTTTTTTTTACACAGACTGTGTTCTGTAACCGGAGACCCGACGTGGAAGTTGACCAACATTGGCCACAAACTCATTTTGGTTCCTCCGTTTCCTGTGAAGAAAGAAAACGGCGTCAAACGATCTCCCGCCGGTTTCCGATTTTATTGTCTGCGGTTTTCGGGTTTTGGAAGTGGCGCAATTGTTGCAACAACCGAAGAATGGTAACAACTCCATTTCCTCTAAAACATCTTAAAACACTAAAGCTGAACTCCAGACAAACAGCTAAATAAACATATAAAGTACATACAAAGGAAGCGGCTTCACCCGCCTGAGGATTTGTACAGGAGAGTTGGGGGGTTTGCACCCCGATAAGCCTTTGGATACTATGGGAAAGTTCCCCGGCGCGGGGGGGGGGGGGGGGGGGGGTTATTGCAGCAACTTACATCAATCAAAATATAAAGAGTTAGGCTCCATTCACAGCTTGGCGACAAAACGCCCGATGCCGGACGCTCGTGCCGCTGGAGGACAGAATTCCCATTGCTGTCTATGGAGATGGTTCACATCTCAGACGCCGTACGCCTGCCGCCTGAAAACAAGTCCCGGACCCTTTTTTTCAGGCGGCATTGGCGTTCGGCCATAGAAAGCAATGGGAAAGATTTGTTTAAAAAAAAAAAAAAGTTACACGAATCGCGGCAAAATACGCAGCGTACGCGGTGTTACTTGTCGCGGAGGTGTGAATGCAGACTTACAGTAAAACCTTGGTTTGAGAGTAACTTGGTTTGAGAGTAACTTGGTTTGAGAGTAACTTGGTTTGAGAGCGTTTTGCAAGACAAGCAAAATGTTTTAAGAAACTTTGCCTTGATATACAAGCGATGTCTTGATATACAAGCGATGTCTTGATATACAAGCGATGTCTTCATATAAGAGTAGCGTCATGTCACAACTGAGTATAAAAGAGAAGGGAGGAGCCTCTAAGTGTAGTAATTTGGTTACATTTAATGAAGGGACAATATTTAGCAACTTATTGCTACACTTAGAGGCGACTCTCTTCTCTTTTATACCCTGTAAAAAAAATGCTTTGATATACAAGTGCTTTGGATTACAAGCGTGTTTCTGGAAGGAATTATGCTCGCAATCCGAGGTTTGACTGTATATAAAAGTCTTTATCAGTGGCGGCTGGTGCTAAAACGTTTTGGGGGGGGGCAAATAAACGGAAAATAATAAAAAAAAAAAAAAAAAACAAACGCTGCCACTGTGCCCACCAAATGCTGCCAGTCTTCTCAATGCTGCCAGTGTTCTCAATGCTGCCAGTGTGCCCAATGCTGCCAGTGTGCCCAATTCTGCCAGTGTGCCCAATGCTGCCAGTGTTCTCAATGCTGCCAGTGTGCCCAATGCTGCCAGTGTGCCCAATTCTGCCAGTGTGCCCAATGCTGCCAGTGTTCTCAATACTGCCAGTGTGCCAGTGTTCCCAATGCTGCCAGTGTGCCCAATGCTGCCAGTGTGCACAATTCTGCCAGTGTGCCCAATTCTGCCAGTGTGCCCAATGCTGCCAGTGTGCCCAATGCTGCCAGTGTGCCAGTGTGCCCAATGCTGCCAGTGTGCCCAATGCTGCCAGTGTGCCCAATGCTGCCAGAATGCTAGAAAATAAATGGAATACCCGCGCTTAGGATAGGATGTGGGAAATGTAAATAATGTTAATTATAAGACTGCGGCCCCCCCTCTTTTGTATCCCCAGGAGGATACAAATAAATAAGAAATAAATTGGGGTGTGGGGGGTAGTGGCGCTGTCTGTTCAATAGCCACTGGTTAAAGAGAATAAAGAGACACACGGCAATATATATGCAGTAATGCACACTAGTTCCACCAGAGATGGCGTCCACCAGCCTGGAATTATGATATAATGCTAGGCACAGCTAAGTATATCTAAACCAAAATATAAAGCAGCATCTAAAACAAAGTAGTGTGACAAGTCACTAGAGTGGAAAACTATTGCTAGTTAGACCAAACATACTATGTGGATAAAAATAGGCGCATATGGGTGAATTGGATGCAAATAGAAAATAAATTAACCACTTAAGCCCCGGACCATATTGCTGCCTAAAGACCCAAGGGGTTGTTACAGTTCGGGACTGCGTCGCTTTAACAGACAATTGCGCGGTCGTGCGACGTGGCTCCCAAACAAAATTGGCGTCCTTTTTTCCCCACAAATAGAGCTTTCTTTTGGTGGTATTTGATCACCTCTGCGGTTTTTATTTTTTGCGCTATAAACAAAAATAGAGCGACAATTTTGAAAAAAATTCAATATTTTTTACTTTTTGCTATAATAAATATCCCCCAAAAACATATATAATTTTTTTTTCCTCAGTTTAGGCCGATACGTATTCTTCTACCTATTTTTGGTAAAAAAAATGGCAATAATCGTTTATCGGTTGGTTTGCGCAAAATTTATAGCGTTTACAAAATAGGGGATAGTTTTTTTTTTTTTTTTTTTTACTACTAATGGCGGCGATCAGCGATTTTTTTCGTGACTGCGACATTATGGCGGACACTTCGGACAATTTTGACACATTTTTGGGGCCATTGTCATTTTCACAGCAAAAAATGCATTTAAATTGCATTGTTTATTGTGAAAATGACAGTTGCAGTTTGGGAGTTAACCACAGGGGGCGCTGTAGGAGTTAGGGTTCACCTAGTGTGTGTTTACAACTGTAGGGGGGTGTGGCTGTAGGAATGACGTCATCGATCGAGTCTCCCTATAAAGGGAATGACGCGATCGATGCGCCGACACAGTGAAGCACGGGGAAGCCGTGTTTACATACGGCTCTCCCCGTTCTTCAGCTCCGGGGAGCGATCGCGACGGAGCGGCTATAAACAAATAGCCGCGCCGTCATCCCGGATCGCTCCCCGAGGCTTACCGACCGCCGCATGTACCGGGGGGGGGGGGGGTCCCGATCGGACCCCCCACCCACGTCTAGCAGAGGACGTACATGTGCCTGTCCGTGAAATTCTGCCGACGTAAATGTACATGAGGAGGTCGGGAAGTGGATAAACTAGAACTCCGCTAGTAAAATACAAATTAGGGTTGTCCCGATACCACTTTTTTAGGACTGAGTACAAGTACCGATACTTTTTTTTATGTACTCGCCGATACCGAATACCGATACTTTTTTAAATGTGTCCCCAAATGCAGCCATGTCCCCCCACATAATGCAGCCATGTCCCCCCACATATTGCAGCCATGTCCCCCACATATTCCAGCCATGTCGCCCACATATTCCAGCCATGTCCCCCATATAATGCAGCCATGTCCTCCACATAATGCAGCCATGTCCCCCACATATTCCAGCCATGTCCCCCACATATTCCAGCCATGTCCCCCACATAATGCAGCCATGTCCCCCACATATTCCAGCCATGTCCCCCACATATTCCAGCCATGTCCCCCACATATTCCAGCCATGTCCCCCACATATTCCAGCCATGTCCCCCACATATTCCAGCCATGTCCCCCACATATTCCAGCCATGTCCCCCACATATTCCAGCCATGTCCCCCACATATTGCAGCCATGTCCCCCACATATTCCAGCCATGTCCCCCACATATTCCAGCCATGTCCCCCACATATTCCAGCCATGTCCGCCACATATTACAGCCATGTCCCCCACATATTCCAGCCATGTCCCCCACATAATGCAGCCATGTCCCCCACATATTACAGCCATGTCCCCCACATAATGCAGCCATATCCCCCACATATTCCAGCCATGTCCCCCACATATTCCAGCCATGTCCCCCACATAGTCCAGCCATGTCCCCCACATATTCCAGCCATGTCCCCCACATAATGCAGCCATGTCCCCCACATATTACAGCCATGTCCCCCACATATTGCAGCCATGTCCCCCACATATTCCAGCCATGTCCCCCACATATTGCAGCCATGTCCCCCACATAATGCAGCCATGTCCCCCACATAATGCAGCCATGTCCCCCACATATTCCAGCCATGTCCCCCACATATTCCAGCCATGTCCCCCACATAGTCCAGCCATGTCCCCCACATATTCCAGCCATGTCCCCCACATATTCCAGCCATGTCCCCCACATAATGCAGCCATGTCCCCAACATAATGCAGCCATGTCCCCCACATATTCCAGCCATGTCCCCCACATAGTGCAGCCATGTCCCCCACATAATGCAGCCATGTCCCCCATATATTACAGCCATGTCCCCCACATAATTCAGCCATGTCCCCCACATATTACAGCCATGTCCCCCACATAATTCAGCCATGTCCCCCACATATTACAGCCATGTCCTACATACCTTGATGATGCCGCACGTGCCGCCGTTAATCAGCGTGCGGGGAACATTACAGCTTTCGTTTGAATAGCTGTATCCCCGCCACGTATAGACACTCCCCCATGCGCGGGATTGGACAGATCATCCGTCCAATCCCACGCAAGGGGGAGTGTCTATACGCGGCGGGGATACAGCTATTCAAACGAAAGCTGTAATGCTCCCCGCACACTGATTAACGGCGGCGGCTTTGCGGCGACGGCGAGGGGGAACAAGTATTCTATTTCAGTATCGGGGGTATTTGCGGGAGTACGAGTACTCCCGCAAATACTCGGTATCGGTCCCGATACTGGTATCGGTATCGGGACAACCCTAATACAAATATATGTGAACCTGAAGTGAGATAAAGTCCTGTGATGCCCGTAGCATAATAGTTGAATATAAATATGAATATGCGCACAATTGCGCAAAGAACATCAGCATATATATCACCAAAAAGTATTGAATCCTGTGATAACCAGAGTTGGATAATTGTACCCAACTATGTTAGATAATGAAACGTGTACCCCAAAAACACCAAAAAGTGAAACCAAAAAATAAAGTCAATCCAAAAATATGTGTAAAAAATGTCACAAAAATCAGCAGCAAAGTGATGAATCCTCAAACAGTTAATTGAAATTGAAATTCAACTTGAGTGCAGTAATCAGCTTGAACCAGCGCTTCTTGCTGTGCTGGGTGATCACACTATGCGGTTTGTGTAAGCGCCGTGGTCCCCGGTGCTCCCCCCACCTGGGTCCCCACTCACCAGAAGCCCCTCACCCCTGCAGGGGTAGGGTGCAAAACACGCTGCGATGTCTCTCGGTCCCAACCCTTCCTTCCCTGAGCTCTCTGGGAACGACTTCCACCAGGTGGCAAAGATCTTCCTAATCGTCCAGACTCCTCCAGGAAAAGAGACAGGCTCCCATAGCGTGATATGTAAAAACCAGGGGAAGCTTTATTGCACTGCCAATAAGAGCTTGGCGTGCTAAATAAAATATGAGCGTGTACAAACAGTGTATAGTATTGCCCATACACTAATCAGGACAAGGATAATTAAAAATAAAATTGAATAAAAAAATAAATAAAAGATGAGCTGCCTGCGATAATCGCAGACGCGGCACTATCAGTACGGTATGTATGTGGTAGCAGCTGCCGGACGCCGTGCGTTCCACTGAACTAGTTAGCTGTTCCACCCGGTAGTGCGCGTGCGTGTAACCGAGTGTTCCCAATGCTGCCAGTGTGCCAGTGTTCCCAATGCTGCCAGTGTGCCCAATGCTGCCAGTGTGCCCAATGCTGCCAGTGTTCCCAATGCTGCCAGTGTGCCAGTGTTCCCAATGCTGCCAGTGTGCCCAATGCTGCCAGTGTGCCCAATGCTGACAGTGTGCCCAATGCTGCCAGTGTTCTCAATGCTGCCAGTGTGCCAGTGTTCCCAATGCTGCCAGTGTTCTCAATGCTGCCAGTGTGCCCAATGCTGCCAGTCTTCTCAATGCTGCCAGTGTGCCCAATGCTGCCCGTGTTGTCCAATGCTGCCCGTGTTGTCCAATGCTGCCAGTCTTCTCAATGCTGCCAGTCTTCTCAATGCTGCCAGTGTGCCAGTGTTCCCAATGCTGCCAGTGTTCCCAATGCTGCCAGTGTGCCCAATGCTGCCAGTGTTCTCAATGCTGCCAGTGTGCCCAATGCTGCCAGTGTGCCCAATGCTGTCAGTGTGCCCAATGATGTCAGGGTTCCCAATGCCTTTCCAGCTGTTTCCGTGGCTCTCCGGCGCCCTCCCCCACCTCTGGCCACATGCGGTATTGCAAGCCATCGAAGTCAATGTGGAACAAATTATTTTAGTTTCCATTGACTTCAATGGGGAAACTCGCTGTGGAGCTGCGGTGGCTCAACGCGATTGGCACTGCGCTGACAAGCCATTCACCTCTGCAGCTAGGGGTTCGGCTCCCGGTCTCGGCTACATGTGAATTGAGTTTGGTGGTCTCAGCCCGGCTCCCGGTGGGTGTGCTATGCGAGGTAAGCCTGCGCTTAGTACGCCCACCCCCCTCCCACAAAAACCACCACACTTACACGCACTCGAAATTGGGTTAACATCACGCACTTTGACCACGCGGTCTCTAAAAAGAGAGGCGAAGGACTAACGGGGCTGGTTGAGCGGGCTAGATCCTCTCACTCCCTTATAGGGAGTCCCTCTGCCCCGTTGGGCTTCAAAGCGGAGCAGGTAGGGCGGGCTGTGTGGGAGGACCCCCTCACACACCCACCATTGCCACCCGGGGCATGGAGAAAGGTGGCAGATTGCCTCTGGGGGAGGCCTGCCTACTCCCAACTCCTGCAGTCCGGCTCCTCTCTCGAGTACACGCACAAAATACACTTAAAAAAAAAAAAAAGGGAAAAAAAAAAGAAAAAATGGGGAAACTCGCTTTGATATGCGAGTGCTTTTGGATTACGGGCGTTCTCCTGGAACGGATTATCCCCGTAATCCGAGGTTTTCCTTCACCTTAAAAACGTTTGCAGCCCCTGAGAGGAGAATATGATATATACCAAAACAATCATTATACAAATATTTACAGATTAGACACGCATTGGGGAGTAAAGCCCCCTTCCAAAGAATAAGTAGGCTGAGTAAGAGCGAGCAGCGTTTATATCCGAAATATACCATCAGATACGTAGCGTAACGTATCGAAGGACCGCAACTGCTTAAAAGTAGGAAAAAAATTGGGAAAAATGGGCCTGGCAATCCATCTGTGGGCAGGCTGGTTGCACTGAGGGGCGATCGATCGACTTCAGTACAACCAGCCTGTCTGATTTTTTTTAAATGCGATCACTGCCGGTGGTTATAGCCTCTAGCAGAGATCATTGTGTTCTGATGGCAGCAAAGGCTCCCCGCCGGCAGAACACAACAGTGCTATGGGAGGAATTCCCCCGTCGGCAGTGACCGTGTGGAGGGGAAATAAAGCAATTTTCTTCCCTGCTTATCAGTGATGGAAGGAAAGAAACGTATGTAATCCATGGGGCTGGAAGCACATGTGGCATTGCTCACCCTGCAGTGCATTGTGGGGGGGGCGGAGCTCTGGGCATCGTCTGGGTCAGCAAGGTCTGTCGCAAAGAGGAAGAAGACTGTTATCATATACAGTACGGGGGGGGGCGGCCCGGGGGCACAGAAGTGCAGAGCGGCCGATAGGGGCTCAGATAGCGATCACACAAACCTCGGAATTCTGCAGAACGTTCTCTATTTTACACATTTGCACTCCAGCATCTTGTTCTGATAACAATCAATAAATGTGACTTTACCCGACCTCACCGACCACGTTCCCTCCCATCAGTGTCACCGCCATCTCTGCAGAAATTGAATAACTACAAATTTGAAGGGATATGTGAACTCTAAAAAACGAATTAAACAGAAAACATTTGTATATATATATATATATATATATACAGTATATATATATATATATATATGTATGTATGTATCTGTATATACCGTATTTAGTGCCCATCAATTCAGCCTTATCACCTGCAGCCTCGCCATTGCCCATCATTGCAGCCTGATCAGTGCCTGTCAGCAGCCTCACCATTGCCCATCAATGCAGCCTGATCAGTGCATATCTGCAGCCTCACCATTGCCCATCATTGCAGCCTGATCAGTGCCCATCTGCAGCCTCACCATTGCCCATCATTGCATCCTGATCAGTGCCCATCTGCAGCCTCACCATTGACCATCAATGCAGCCTGATCAGTGCCCGTCTGCAGCCTCCCCATTGCCCATCATTGCAGCCTGATCAGTGCCCATCTGCAGTCTCGATATTGCCCATCAAGTTTGTTACAATAAAGTTCAGTGAAAAAAAAAAAAGGTGGAGTGGAGGCCACATGCTTCCTGTAGACAGTGGAGCTCCACTCCGCAGCCAGACCCCCTCCTCCCGTCTTCGTAAGAGGAAGGAGAAGATCATTTGTTACGATAAATTTAACAATAAAGTTCAGTGAAAAAAAAAAGGTGGAGTGGAGGTCACATGTTTCCTGTAGACAGTGAAGCTCCAGCTCCAGCCCTTAATTGTGTGTTACAATAAAGTTCAGTGAAAAAAGGTGGAGTGGAGGTCACATGCTTCCTGTAGACAGTGGAGCTCCAGCTTCAGCCCTTAATTGTTTGTTACAATAAAGTCCAGTGAAAAAAAAGGTGGAGTGGAGGCCACATGCTTCCTGTAGACAGTGGAGCTCCCGCTCCAGCCCTTAATTGTTTGTTACAATAAAGTTCAGTGAAAAAAGGTGGAGTGGAGGCCACATGCTTCCCGTCAAACGTGGAGCTCCACTCCGCAGCCAGACCCCCTCCCCCCAGTCTTGGTCTACGGAAGGAGAGGGATCTCGGATTCTAAGCTCACTCGGATACTTTCACTTTCATTCCTTTCCTCCGCTGCCAGCGATGGCGTCTGCTGATCTGAGGAAGGAGCTGGAATGTTCCATCTGTCTGGACATTTATATGGATCCCGTGACCCTGAAATGTGGGCACAACTTCTGCCGGGACTGTATCAGCCGTGCGCTGGACACACAGGAGGGGTCTGGAGGTTATTCCTGCCCTGAATGCAGACAGAAGGTCTGGGATCGGCCCGCACTCCAGGGGAACACAACCCTGCGTAACATCGTGGAGAATTTCTTCCATGCGGCTCTGCCAGATGATGGAGAGTCCAAGGTCCTCTGTACTTACTGCGTGGACTTTCCTGCTCCCGCTGTTAGATCCTGTCTGCACTGCGAGGTTTCCCTTTGTAACAAACACATGAAAGTCCACACAAGGTCCTCAGAACACGTCTTGACCGACCCTATGTTGTTCCTGGAGAGCAGGAAATGCCCCGTCCATAAGAAGATCCTGGAGTATTACTGCGCCCAGGACGACGCCTGCGTCTGCGCATCCTGTTGCCTGTTCGGAGGACACAAAGGGCACGACATCGAGTCTCTGGACGGGGCCTCCGGAAAGAAAATAAATAAAATGAGAGGAGCTTTGCAGAAACTTACGACGAGGAGCGCGGAGATGGAGGAACGGATCCGGAGTCTGCAGCAACATTGGAAAGACGTAGAGGAAAAAGCAGCCGGTGGCGCAGAGAGAGTCAGCGCCTTGTTTGGAGACCTCAGGAGACATCTGGAGGACCTGGAGGAGAAAGCCCTCGAAGAAATCACGGTGAAGTCACACCGGGTCTTCATATCCATTACAGAGCTGATCCGGGACTTGGTATTAAAGAAGGAAGAGCTGTCCGAGGAGATGCGCCACATCGAGGAGCTGTGCAACAGGGACCCATTGACCGTCCTACAGGAATCCGACGACCTCCGTGATACTGAAGACGGAGAAAACGAACTAAGAGAGAGACTTGAGAAGCTCCTCCATGAAGGAGACGCTCTAGATGTGGCTGGGATCGTACACTCGGGTTTATCTGATATAATAACAGAGGTAAATGTATACATCTATTTACAGGAACCCGAAGACGTATTACTGGACGTAAAGACAGCAGAAAATTCTCTACGCGTTTCGTCCGACGGGAAGACCGTGTCCATATCCGACACGGACCAGAATCGGCCGGAAACACCAGAAAGGTTTCAAAGTTGGCCTCAAGTGTTGAGCAGCCGGAGTTTCTCCTCGGGGCGACATTACTGGGAAGTGGACGTCGGGGGGTCGGACAGCTGGATCTTCGGGATGTGTTACCCCAGTATAGACAGAGGGGTAGAGCTTCAGTCGCTGATTGGATACAACAGCAAGTCCTGGGGGTTGGACATGGACGGTGACCAGTACGGGGTGAGGCATGACGGTAAGCAGACCCTCCTACCTGCCAATATCTCCAGCAACAGAGTCAGGATCTATCTGGACTACGAGGCCGGGAGGATCTCCTTCTATGATCTGTGTGATCCCATCCAACACCTCTACACCTTCACCACCAACTTCACCGAACCCCTCCACGCCGGGTTAGGTGTATGGAGAGGCTCTGTAACGATATGTGGGGGGGGACCTGGAGATGTGAGAACTCCACCCAGAGACTGGTGGCACCCAAAGTAAAGGGGATGTGTTCAGCCAATGCTTTGGGGCAATGAGAACTTTCAAGAGGAGCTCTAAAATCCTGGATTTTTTTTTTTTTAAAGCAGAGGTCCACCCCAAAAATAATTTTCACATTAGTAGGCTCCTTTTAGGGTTAGGGTTAGGGTTACCCTAACCCTTTTATCCTTTTATTTATTGCCTGAAAATGCCTGTTACTAGGCAGACTTCCTAATCTGCCTAGTTCCTAGTCTGCGGTGGACCTACTTCTCTTCCTGACTCGCCTGGCCTCCTGGGAAATGAGTGTCATCATTTCCCAGGAGTCTGTGGGAATCACTGTATTCAAAACTTTCACACAAACCAATTAACCACTTAACCCCCCGGACCATATTGCTGGTCAAAGACCAGAGCACTTTTTGCGAATTCGGCGCTGCGTCGCTTTAACTGACAATTGCGCGGTCGTGCGACGTGGCTCCGAAACAAAACTGGCGTCCTTTTTTCCCCCACAAATAGAGCTTTCTTTTGGTGGTATTTGATCACCTCTGCGGTTTTTAATTTTTGCGCTATAAACAAAAATAGAGCGACAATTTTGAAAAAATTGCAATATTTTTTACTTGTTGCTATAATAAATATCCCCCAAAAATATCGAAAAAAAAAAAAAATTCCTCAGTTTAGGCCGATACGTATTCTTCTACATATTTTTCGTTAGAAAAATCGCAATAAGCGTTTATTGATTGGTTTGCGCAAAATTGATAGCGTTTACAAAATAGGGGGTATTTTTATGGCATTTTTATTAATATTTTTTTTTTACTAGTAATGGCGGCGATCAGCGATTTTTTTTTTTTCGGTACTGCGACATTATGGCGGACACTTTTGACACATTTTTGGGACCATTGGCATTTTTATAGCGATCAGTGCTATAATAATGCATTGGATTACTATAAAAATGCCACTGGCAGGGAAGGGGTTAACACTAGGGGGCGGGGAAGGGGTTAAGTATGTTCCCTGGGTGTGTTCTAACTGTAGGGGGGGTGGCCTGATATGGGGAAATTACTGATCTTCTGTTCATACATTGTATTAACAGACGATCGGTAATTTCCCCCCCTGACAGGACCGGGAGCTGTGTGTTTACACACACAGCTCCCGTTCCTCGCTCTGTAACGAGCGATCGCGTGTGCCCGGCGGCGATCGAGCCCGCCGGGCACGCGCACGGGAGTTGGGGGCACGCGCCCCTAGTGGCCTGCGCGAGAGCCGACGTATAGCTACGGGCTCTCGCGCATGGGAGCCGACCTGCTGCCGTAAAACGACGGCGGCTGGTCGGCAACTACCGTATTTATTGGGGTATAGCGCGCTCCCGCGTATAGCGCGCACCCCTAAAGTTGCCCCGAAATTCCTGTAAAAAAATTTTTTATAAGATTTTATTACTTACAGTTTTGGTGTCTTGCCCAGCGTCCATCGTCCGGTCCGGCGTCCGTCTGCGGCCTCGGTGGTGTCCTCCCGGCTTCTCCAGCGCGCGCCTCCCCGCTTCCCGCGCTCAGTTCAAACGCCTCTGCCGACATATACCGAGTGCAGTACACTCGGGTACATTCGGCAAGGCTCGGCTTCGCTCGCGCTCACGCTCTGTGACGTTTATGCGTAAGCACGAGCGAAGCCGAGCCTAGCCGAATGTACTGCACTCGGTATATGTCGGCGGCTCCATTCAAACTGAGCGCAGGAAGCGGGAAGCGGCATATATGGCGCACCCACAATTTTCCCCTTATTTCAAGGGGAAAAAAGTGCGCGATATACGCCGATAAATACGGTAGTTAATTTAGCAAAAAAAAAAAACGCAGTGGTGATTTAATACCACCAAAAGAAAGTTCCATTTGTGGGAAAATAATAATATAAATGAAATTTGTGTACAGTGTTGCATGATCGCTCAATTGCCAGTTAAAGTAGCGCAGTGCTGAATAGCAAAACATGGTCTGGTCATGAAGGGTGTTAAATATAATAAATGTAATTTCTTAAAACCTTTTAGTTTCTTTTTTTTTTAATGAACACAATGATGGTACTTAATCTGAATGTGGAGTGTCCTCTTTATCCTTTGGCCCCCCTCCCTGGCATAACCCCCCCATCCCCAGTTTATTTGAGTGCTGGATCTGTCATCAGTCTGTCCATACGCCCCCTAATCCATGCGCCTGGCCCCTAATCTACATGCAGGGCGCCGGACGCATGGATTTCAATGGGGCTTTTTTTTTTTAAGCACATGATTATAGCCTGAGGCTCTAATTGGCTTAAAAAAAGGGTGGGCTCAGGACGCAGAGAGCTTTGCCCCGAGCCCACCCAGTTCTGTGACCCTAGCAAAATAATATTCCCTATTGTCTTCCTGATTCTCCTCTCGGGCAAGCAGGAAGCGGGTCCTGAGTCCCGATTGTGGCCAGGGAGCCTTAAGGCTCCCGGCCAATCAGGTTTTAGGACCCATCCCCTGTTCGGCCGGGAGGAGAATCAATGCCCCCCCCCCCCCTGGAGCAAGGAGTATCTGGAGCGGGGAGCATTAGCCCTACCCCAGATCCTTGTCATCTGCCTCATTAGGTAAGGAGGCCTCTGATCGCCACCTTCCCGCCTGTCTCTCGTTAGGGGGGGTGGCGTTGGTTTGCCGCCGCCCCAAAAATATTGAGCACCAGCTGCCACTGGTGCCAACTATGACCGGCCTCTCTGCCCTCCTCCTCCATCCGTAGTGCTCCATTACTCAACAAGTCCTTGGGCAGATTGCACTTCTCCATCATTTTCTAGTTGAACCACAGTTTTTGGGCCCCTAGGCAGGGCCGATCCTAGGGTCACAGACATTTTTTATACTTCCACTGGCCATAGCCCGGCCCCTCTAAAGTCTGAAGGACAGCAAATTGCCCCTTTGGTTAGAAAGTTTGGAGACCCCTGCCCTAGAGTGTAAGCTCCCATGAACAGACCCTAGGATCACTCTTGTATCGAATTATATTGTAACTGTACAATCCCCCTTTATTTTGTAAAGCACTCCTCAAAAAATGAAGTACTGAAGGGGTACATTGATTTGATTTGATTATCAGAATCTTACAAAGAAAGACAAAAATGTATTTATATTTAAAGACCTTAAGAGTTCCTCTATGACAAGAAAATATATCGAAAAGTCTTGGAATCTCGATTTATTGCAGCATATATGTAAGCATCAGCAAATACGGTCACATTTTCGCACGTGTCGTTTTGTATCGCATTCTGAAAATTTCAATTTATTGTAAGAAAAATGTATTTAAAGAAATCAAAACTCAGATAATTATTTTCTGGCTCCGATACACGGGAGGTCTCTCAATCCCACCGTGGCTTGGCCAAGACTCTACCATACCACCTGAGTAAATTCTTGGATGGCGGTCTTCAGGGCCGATCCGAGGCAGGGTGCTCCGCACCCAGGCGCCGCAGAGGTGGGGGCGCCGAAGCTCCAAAGTGCTCCCCTCCCTCCTCCTTGTCTGTGTCCAGAGGCGGAGCGCATGTAGCGGGTGCTGCACTTCCCCATCCTGCTTGCTCTCTCCGCTGGCAACTGACAAGAGCGCATACCTCCTGCTGCCCCCGGAATCCGGACTGGGTACCACAGTGGAGCTTATTACCGGAACACTAATTCTGTCCAGTGTGCATAGATTGGGGAGCGTAAATAATAATCTGACCCCCATTGGGGTGATTTCGCCTTCCTGTTCCTGTGACAACCCTTGGGTAAGGCCGTGGGTGGGTAAGGCCGTGGGTAAGGCTGTGGGTGGGTAAGGCCATGAATGAGCAAGGCCGTGGAGGGGTAAGGCCGTGGATGGGTAAGGCTGTGGATGGGTAAGGCCGTGGGTGGGTAAGGCCGTGAATGAGCAAGGCCGTGGATGGGTAAGGCTGTGGGTGGGTAAGGCCGTGGGTGGGTAAGGCTGTGGGTGGGTAAGGCCGTGGATGGGTAAGGCCGTGGGTGGGTAAGGCCGTGGATGGGTAAGGCCGTGGGTAAGGCTGTGGGTGGGTAAGGCCGTGGATGGGTAAGGCCGTGGATGGGTAAGGCCGTGGGTGGGTAAGGCTGAATCTTGGTCATTTGGAAGAGTTGAGACCTCGCCCGTATCATAGAGCCATTAAAGGGGGGAAAATATTCAATCATTTGGCGGTATACACGGCTAATCTGCACGGTTACAAATGAATTGCCTAGCGCGTTTCGTCCATCGTTGCTTTGCTTCGTACAGCCAAGGGGGGACACTTCTAGTCTCTTCCACAAAGCGAAGCTGCGTCCGGATCGTACTCTTCCATAAACTCGTATTCCGGGCGGAATGTCGCCCCGCAGATCTTCCAACACTTAATAAGTTTGGAGAATTTCCTGAAAACTTTCACAAAATCAACAAGGTTTTCTTTGTGGTTGAAATCTTTGCATTGCGGGTCGCGTTTCTTAAAAAAAAATAAAAATAAAAATAATAAGAATTGGAATATAAGTGACTGTAATACAGTTATGCAAATACATTTGAATGCCACCCTGTGGCGGCGGCACGCTGGAGGCCCGGGACCTTGCTGCATTTATATTCTTCGTAATACGAATAAAAGTGATCCAAAAAGAAATAAAAAAATTCAAGGGAAAGCGTAAAAAAAAAAAAAAATTAAGCGCCCCCCCCCCCCCCCCCCCATTCCCGCGTGCTTGAAAATATTCCTATTCGAGCACTCGGCGATGGGGGCACTTAATTTTTTTTTATTGTTTATTTTATTTTTACACTTTCACATAAAAAAAATTTTTTTTTGATGAAGTGATAAAACAAAAAAAAATTCAAGGAAAGTGTAAAAAATAAAAAAATAAAATAAAATAAACAATAAAAAATATATTGAAAGCGCCCCTGTTCCCCCAGTTCTCAAATAGGATTAAAGGCGATTTTTTTTTTTTTTTAGGGAAAGTGTAAAAAATAAATAAATAAAACAATTAAATAAAAAAATAAAATAAAATAAAGCAGTTCAAATAGGAATAAAAGTGATCACATTTTTAAAGGGGAGGTGTGAAAATAAAAATGCGCCCCCATCCTCATGTGCTTGAAAATATTCCTATTCGAGCGCGCGGGGATGGGGGTTGCTTAATTTTTTTAATGTTTATTTTATTTTTACACTTTCCCTTAATTATTTTTTTTTTATGAAGTGATAAGGAAAGTGTAAAAAATAAAATAAAATAAACAGTAAAAAATAAAAAATAAATTGAAAGCGCCCCTGTTCCCCCGTGCTCAAATAGGATTAAAAGTGATCTTTTTTTTTTTTTTTTTTAGAGAAAGTGTAAAAAAAAAAAAAAAATTAAATAAAAGGGGAGGTGTGAAAATAAAAAATAAACAATCATTTTTTTTTAATGCGCCCCCATCCCCATGTGCTTGAAAATATTCCTATTCGAGCGCGCGGGGATGGGGGTGCTTAATTTTTTTAATTTTTAATTTTTTTATTTTTACACTTTCCCTTAATTTTTTTTTTTGATGAAGTGATAAGGAAAGTGTAAAAAATAAAATAAAATAAACAGTAAAAAAATAAAAATAAATTGAAAGCGCCCCTGTTCCCCCGTGCCCTTATTGCTTCATTTCATTTGCCCTGATGAAGGGGGACTTGCCCGCAGGGCCACCATCAGGGGGGTACAGGCAGTACACCTGTAAGGGGCCCTGATGGCAACCCCCTTTTTTTTTTAGGGGTCCAGATGTCCCCAGGGGCCCGGATGGCAACCCCCCTTTTTTTATATATTTTTTCTTTTTTTTA
Source organism: Rana temporaria (assembly GCF_905171775.1). NCBI lineage: Eukaryota > Metazoa > Chordata > Amphibia > Anura > Ranidae > Rana > Rana temporaria. Next base: position 182,741,573 of record NC_053497.1, read on the forward strand.
TATATCTATAGATATATATATATATATATATATATATATATATATATATATATTTTTTTTTATTAAAGGGCTCAGAGGTCCCCAAGGGCCCCATGTGGCAACCCCCCTTTTTTATGTTTTTTTTTTAAATGTTTATTTTTTATATATATATATATATATATTTTTTTTTTTATTTTATTAAAGGGCCCAGAGGTCCCCAGGGCCCCGGATGGCTACCCCCCTTTTTTTATAATTTATTTTATATATATATATTTTTCTTTATTTCTTATTTTTTTTTTATATGAAAAGGAGGAAATAAACTATTTTGGACCCTTTAATTGGTGTAGCGTCTTCTCCTTCTTCTTTGAGGATTAAAATCCTGACCGGTGGTGATAACCCCTTCGCTCTTCATTCAAAAGTTCTAAGCAAAGTTCCACCAGAAGCTCCTCCTCACCTGTAGATTTTGGCAGACTCGGCGGAGTTTCGTCGCGCAGTCGTCGATGCTGCCGGTGATATTGTGGACGCTGTGAGGAAGGACCAAGTTGGAAATATCTTTAGTTCCGCTTTGATATATGTCCAGGAATGTTCCGGCGCAGTCCTTTCCGTATTCCTGAATAATAAAATGGGAAATTGGTAAAAATTCGGTTTTCCATCGGCATGCGTTCTCTACCGACGTCACTAAGTATCTGCAACGCCCCGTTCACACCATATGACGTCCAGTCAGGATAACAGCCGGGGGGCGCCCATCGCGGCAATCTGTGGTGCGGGGTGTCAGTCTGACACACCGCTACACCGATCCCGGTAAAGATCTCCGCCTCCGACAGAGTGTCCAATCATGGCTGATCATGATGTAAACAGGAAGAGCCATTGATCGGCTTTTCCTCACTTGCGTCTGACAGACATGAGTAGAGGAGAGTCGATCGGTTGCTCTCCTAAAAGGGGGGTCTGCGCTGATTGTTTATCAGTGCAGCCCCCCCTCGGATCCTGCCCAGGACCATCAGGGAAGCCACCCCACTGGACCACCAGGTATGCCCCCCCCAGACCACCAGGGAAATGCAAATTTGTGGCCAGGCAGCTGTCAATCAGTGCCCACCCACAATGCCTACCACTGCCAGTGCCACCAGGGATGCCCATCAGTGCCACATATTGGTGCCGCCTATCAGTGCCCAGCAGTGCCGCCTATCAGTGCCACCAATAAGAACCTGTTTCTTTGCAGCCTTTCAGTGCCCATAATTGTCACCTATCAGTGCCCATCAGTGCCCAGCAGTGCCGCCTATCAGTGCCACCAATAAGTACCTACCTGTTTCTTTGCAGCCTTTCAGTGCCCATAATTGTCACCTATCAGTGCCACCTATCAATGCCCATTAGTGCTGCATATCAGTGCCACCCATCAGTGCCGCCTAAAAGGTGGCCATCAGTGCTGCATATCAGTGCCTGTCAGATCCCACTCATTGGTGCCACCTCATTGGTGCCGCCTTATCAGTGCCCGTGCCTGTTAGTGTCACCTTATCAGTGCCCATCCTCAGTGCCTGTCAGTGCCCACTCATTAACCCTAACCCTAACCTCACCCTAACCCTAACCCTCATCGGTGCCGCCTTATCAGTGCCCATGCCCGTCACTGTCACCTTATCAGTGCCCATCAGTGAAGGAGAAAACTTACTTATTTACAACATTTTATAACAGAAACAAACGCAAAACTTTATTTTTTTTCAACATTTTCGTTTTTTTTTTTATTTGTTTAGCAAAAAATTAAACCGCAGAGGTGATCAAATACCACCAAAAGAAAGCTCTATTTGTGGCGACAAAATTATAAAAAAAAATCAGTTTGGGTACAGTGTAGCACGACCGAGCGTAATTGTCATTTAAACAGCGACAGGGCAGAAAGCTGAAAATTGGCCTGGGCAGGAAGGGGTGTAATTGCCCCCCCGGCATTGAAGTGGTTAAATAAAGAAAAAAAAATAGTAATGATATATGAATAAATAAATGTAAAATAAATAATAAAAAATAACTAAATATCATCATAAATAAATAAAACAAATAAATAATATTTAATAATACAAAAATAAATAATAATTATCCCCATACCTTAAAAAATATTAAATAAATTAGTATTAGTATTATAAGTATTATTATTTTTAATAATAATAATAACAATAATAATAACAATAACAATAACAATAATAATAGCAATACAAATAATAATAATAATAATAATAATAATAATAATAATAGCAATAAAAATAATAATAATAATAATAATAATAATAATAATAATAATAATAATAATTATAATAAATAGACACCCAAATCCCCCAAAAATAATTACTACTACTACTAATAATGCATTTATTTATTTAGTGTTAGGGTTATTTTTTAAGGGTTAAAGTTAGGGGTTAATTATTTATTTATTTTTACTTAGTATTTATTTATTTATTGAATTTATTAATTTATAATTTGTATTTATTTGTGTATTTATTTTACATGTATTTATTGATTTCTTCTTATTATTAATAATAGTAATAGTAGTAGTAGTAAAATTAAAACCCTAGCCCTAACAAAAAAAATTATAATAATAACCCTAACCTCTAATCCCAACCATAACCTAACCTTAACTCTAACCCCTTACCCATAGCGCACATTTTTGCGTGTTTTTCTGCTAAAATGAAAAAATTTTAAAAGTAAAATAGTAATGATATATGAATAAATATTTGTAAAGTAAATCCAAAAATAACTAAGGATCATCATAAATAAATAAAATAAATAAATAATATTTAATAATACATAAATAAATAATAATTATACCCTAACCTTAAAAAATATTAAATAAATTATTATTATTATTATTATTATTATTATTAATAATACTAATAATAATAATAATAATAATAATAATAATAATAAATAACAACAATACTACTAATACAAAGTAATAAACTTGGCAATAACTACAATAATAATAATTTATGTATTTAATATTTTTTTTAAGGTTAGGGGATAATTATTATTTATTTATGTATTATTAAATATTATTAATTTATTTTATTTATTTATGATGATCCTTAGTTAATTTTTGGATTTACTTTACATTATTATTATTATTTATTTGTCTATTATATTTACACAATTAAGTATTCAAGGTGAAGCTTCACCTTACATACTAACATGTACTTTGTGAAGTGAAAAGCGTCTAGTAAAGCAAACCACATTGTTTTAAATGTTTTATTGCGTTTTCAACTGTAACCCACGGAATATTCACGTATATATATAT
>NC_053497.1:183049819-183136997 GCF_905171775.1 Rana temporaria
GGTAGAGGTCCTTAGACGCTGGCTGCCGTCCGCAACCACACAGAACAAACATATCAGGTGATCCCGAATCAGGATGGAGGATTCAAAAAACATCAGGTAAGGTGTTCAAAAAATGGGGGTAGAAAAGGCAAAGAAAATAATAGTAAATGCATCAGCAGGAACAGGATGACCACAGCCCTCCAGGCTGGACACATAGTGTGCAAACAATGGCACAGGGGAGTACCCCACCACCCCAAAATATTTGAGAGAAGGGTTGTCAAGGAAAGTACACTCAGCATGTTCACTTTCAGTGTGGGGGCGACCTTCGGTCCTGGTTCCTGCGTTCTGGACGTCCCAGGGTGTCCACCCAGTGGGATGCCTCCTTAGGATCAGTAAAAAAGTAGGCCTTGCCCTGGTAGATGATTCTTAGACGAGCAGGATACAGCATGCCGTAGGGAAGCTGAAGCTCACGGAGCCTGCGTTTAATGGCGATGAAGGTGGCCCGTTGCTTTTGTGTGGCTACTGAGAAATCAGGAAAAATGGTAATTCCGCTTCCATTAAAGGACACTCTTCCCTTCTCCCTGGCAGCTCTGAGAACAGCCTCCCTGTCCCTGAAATGAAGCAGCTTGATAATCATGGCACGTGGTGGGGCCCCAGGAGGAAGGGGGCGCATGGGGACTCTGTGTGCCCTTTCAATGGCGAATAGTGGCGAGAAGGTAGGAGCGCCAAACGTGGAGATCAGCCATCTTTCCATAAACATTTCTGGGGTCCTACCCTCAGACCCCTCTGGGAACCCCAGGAAGCGAAGGTTACTCCTCCGTAAACGGTCTTCCATTTCAGTGAGTCTATCTGTAGTGTGTTCCTGGGCCTGGCGCAGCTCCCTGACAGAGCCCTGCAATGGACGGGTCTCATCCTCTAGTGTACTGATGCGTTGTTCAGCATTAGACACTCTATGGCTGAGGTTGTGGACATCCTGCTTCAGAAAGGATAAGTCAGTTTTAATAGAATCCATTTGAGTGGTCAGGGATGCATGGCTATGCTGGATGGCAGCCATGATCTGAGACAGGGATGGCTCTGTGGGGCCTACATCAGCAGCATCCATGTCAGTGTTCTCATGGTCAGAGTCCCTGGCTGGTAATATGAGGAAGGGGTCTTCTGGGCTCAGAATAGGGGGTGAACAGTGTGACTCACCCTTCCCTGCTGGTTTTTGCCTCGGTGTAGCCCTGGAGGAGGATGGCTGGCTGCATGTGCCTGCAGCATGGTGATCAGCACCATCTTTCCCAGTTTCACATGGTGGGGGCTGCAGGACGAATCCTGAGGCTTCCTCCATCGGTGGGCCGTATTTGACCATCTCCCGACGGGCACAAGGCTTCCTGGAAGCTGTAGGGATCGGTGGAATCCTCGGATGGCAATCGGTTCAGCAGGATTGAGGTAGGATTGTGTGCAGCATGGCCACCCCAGTAATATTAATACATAAAAATGAATACATAAAATAAAATAGCATCGCCAAATGGCTTCTTACTTTTGGTGGTGCCTTGGACCCGGCACTGAGGCTAGACAGCGTTGTAGAGAGTGTTCCTCGCTGGGGAAGCTGGCGTGCGTTCCGATCCGGAGAACCAGCGGGACCGGAAGTGCGTAATTGTACGTAACCAGGCGCCTCGGCGTACGTTTCGTGCTTTTTTTCCCACATTTTGACAATAATTCAGAAAAATGTATTCTTTCTTTTTTTTGTTCCACTTCTCCCGTAATATTATAAAAACAGTTTTTAACTTGTAAACACCAAATCTCAGAAAGGCTCGGTCCTTAAAGTAGGGACCCTTTCACACTTGTGCGGCATCGAAGTTGCCCTTGGATCCGACTTTGCCCTGCGACTTGAAGTCCGACTTCAATGAACAGGGATCGATTTTGATCCCCAAGAATGCCAGGCACTGTCTCCATGCCAATTAAAAAAAAAACGGCATGGGTTCCCCCTCCAAGAGTATACCAGGCCCTTCAGTCTGGTATGGATTTTAAGGGGAACCCCCACGCTCAGGGCAGGACTTAGGGTGGTGGAGCCCCTTAGCTTGAGTGTTGATTGAGGGGCCCCCTGGAGCCGAGAAGCGGGCAGGGGGTCGAAGTTGTTGAGCGGGGGGGTGCCGCCGAGATCTAAGCTGATCTAACTTGTTGAGCGGGGGGGCTGCCATGATCCGAGTTGTTGAGCGGGGGGGGCCAGCGATTGGAGCTGACCAAAGTTGTTGCGTGCTGTGGGGGGGCCATCGATCAGATTTGTTGAGCAGGGGGGTCGCCGATTGAACAAAGTTGTTGAGGGGGGCCGCCGATCATAGTTGTTGAGCGGGGGGTGAAGGGGACTTGTTACCTCTTCATCAGCAGCGGCATGGCTTTTCCTGCTTCCTCCTTCCGGGGCCCCCTATTGGGCGGGGCCCATGGGCTTAAGCCCAGTCAAGCCCAATGGTAAGTCCGGCCCTGCCCACACTGAAATCCATACCAGACCCTTATCTACGCACACAGCCTGGCCGGTTAGCAAAGAGGGTGGGGACGAGCAAAAGCCCCCCACCCCTTGAACCGTACCAATCCGCATGCCCTCAACATGGGGGGGTGAGTGCTTTGGGGCAAAGGGGCCCTGCGCCCCCACCCCAAAGCACCTTGTCCCCATGTTGATGAGGACAAGGGCCTCTTCCCGACAAAACTGGGCCATTGGTTGTCGGGGTCTGGGGGCGTGGGGCTTATCGGAATCTGGGAGACCCCTTTAATAAGGGGGCCTCCAGATCCCCCCACCCTATGTGAATGAGTATGGGGTACACTGTACCCCTTCCCATTCACCTAAAAAAAAGTGTAAAAATATAAAACACACTACACAGGTTTTTAAAGTAATTTATTAAGCATCTCCGGCGGTCTCTTCCGACTTCTTCCGGCCTCTTCTCTGCTCTCTCTGCTTCTTCTCCCGCTGTCCGGTGTCTTCTGCTGGGTCTGCTCCGCTTTCTTCTGCTCTCTCTTGACCGGTCTTCTCTGTCATCTTCTTCCCTCTTCTCTTCTTCCAATGTTGACTCAACGCTCTCTCCCGCTATAATGCCGTGTGTGCGGTGTGCAATGACTTATTTTGGCATGGGGCGGGGCCACCCGCTGACGTTATCTTCAGAAGAGAGGAGGGAAGAAGACGACAAAGAAGACCGGGCAAGAGCGAGCAAAAGAGCTGAAGAAAGCAGGAGACCCGGCAGAAGACACCGGACAGCGGGAGAAGAAGCTAAGAGAGCGGAGAAGAGGTCCGGAGAGGGCAGAAGAAGTCAGAAGAGTGGTGCGTTTTCTTTTTTGACACTTTTTTTTAGGGGCAGGGGCACAATGTACCCCCATACCCATTCACATAGGGTGGGGGCCAGGATCTGGGGCCCTCTTAATAAAGGGGGCTCCCAGATTCTGATAAGCCCCATGCCCGCAGACCCCGAAAACCAATGGCCAGGGTTGTCAGGAAGAGGCCCTTGTCCTCGTCAACACGGGGACAGGGTGCTTTGGGGTGGGGGATGCAGGGTCCCCTGCCCCAAAGCACACACCCCCATGTTGAGGGCATGCAGCCTGGTACGGTTCAGGAGTGGGGGGCGCTCGCTCATCTCCACCCCCTTTCCTAACCGGCCAGGCTGCGTGCTCACATAAGGGTCTGGTATGGATTTGGAGGGTGGGGGTTCCCCTTAAAATCCCCAACGGTCCTGACGGCGGAGTTATTCCCCCGCGGCGATCGTCCTTCCTTCTATAGTACGGTCTCCGTGGTTTATTCCGATGGGGGGGCGCGAATGTCAGGAAACATATAAAAGAGGAAATTACGATGGTAAAGAATGCGGATAATGGAGCTGCAGTGACACGGCGGGGGGGGGGAATAATTGCGCACTTAGCGGGACGCGGGAGTGAGCAGCCCGCGCATTTTTTACAAACTCTCTAACCGACACTTTCTTGGCAACCTTTACACTGCACCGACGCCTTTTGATTGCCGCGGTTGGGTTTTTCACAATTACAAGGTCAGATAATGGTCCCGTGCTGAGCGTATGATTACTGATCTGTAATAACGCAACCGACCCAACCAATCGCTGAGATTGGGAGGCAATCCTATAAATTCCATACAATGAGGACCGGAGCCAAGTGCTGAGGGGATAATGCAAAGCAGGCCCCCCCCCCCTCGTGATCTTTACCTGATGGATCTCAGGAAAGGACTTCCGGATTAACCGCTTCTGTACCAAGATGCTGAATACATTTATAAACGGCTTGCTGGCCCGTATACAGTCCATATACAGCGCCTCTCCTGTGCAAAAATCACATACAGGTACGTGATAGGCGGCACTGATAGACAGCATTGATGGGCACTGATAGGCAGCATTGATGGGCAGCCTTTATTGGCACTGATAGGCAGCAATGATGGGCACTTATGGGCAGCACTGATAGGTGGCACTGATGAGCACTGATAGGCAGCATTGATGGGCGCTGATAGGCGGCACTGATAGGCAGCATTGATGGGCACTGATAGGTGGCAATGATGGGCACTGATCTGCAGCATTGATGGGCACAAATAGGCGGCATTGATAGGCAGCCTTTAAGGGCACTGATGGGCAGCCTTTATGGGCACTGATAGGCAGAATTGATGGGCACTGATAGGCAGCAATGATGGGCACTGATATGCAGCACTGATGGGCAGTGATAGGTAGCACTGATGGGCACTAATAGGGGGCATTGATGGGCACTGATAGGTGGCACTAATGGGCAGCCTTTATGGGCACTGATAGGCAGCAATGACAGGCACTAATGGGCAGTGATAGGGGCACTGATGGGTACTGATAGGCAGCCTTTAAGGGCACTGATGGGCAGCCTTTATGGGCACTGATAGGCAGAATTGATGGGCACTGATATGCAGCACCGATGGGCAGTGATAGGTAGCACTGATAGGTGGCACCAATGGGCAGCCTTTATGGGCACTGATAGGCAGCAATGAAAGGCACTTATGGGCAGTGATAGGGGGCATTGATGGGCACTGATCTGCAGCATTGATGGGCACTAATATGTGGCACTGATGGGTACTGATAGGCAGCCTTTATGGGCACTGATAGGCAGAATTGATGGGCACTGATGGGCAGCAATGATGGGCACTGATATGCAGCACTGATGGGCAGTGATAGGTAGCACTGATGGGCACTAATAGGGGGCATTGATGGGCACTGATAGGTGGCACTAATGGGCAGCCTTTATGGGCACTGATAGGCAATGACAGGCACTGATGGGCAGTGATAGGGGGCATTGATGGGCACTGCTGGACAGCACTGATAGGCAAAACTGATGAGCACTGATAGGCGCTATTGATGGGCACTGATAGGTGGCACTGATGTCAATAGTCTGACAGGCATCCCTGATGGTGTGTTATAGGGTACCATTGTTGGTGTCAGTGGGAGGAATTGTGCCCTATCATTGGGCACCATTATCGGTGTCATTGGAAGAGATTGTGGTATCAGTGGATGGAATAGTGCCCAAGGGCCAGATAAAAGCAAGCAAAGGGCCGCATCTGGCCCCCGGGCCGCAGTTTGGAGACCCCTGTCATAGACCATTGTTCTGATTCATATGTGGTTCCCTGTGTGTGGTGTTTATACAGCTCTGATATCACATCAGACGTTTCCCGTCATTAGAGGGCGGAATGTGGCGGAATGCGTCCCGCGCCCGTCACCGGCCTCACACCTGAGTGTGGAGATGACGTCCCGGAGAGGAATCCAGAGCTGGGAGGTGATTTCTACAGATGAGGAGAAGGTCTCTTCAGGAGGTGAGATAGGAAACACATGGAGGTGGCGATGTGGAGCGTTTCCTCTGACACTCGCCTCGCAGGCCGCCGGGGCAGGAAACACCGCCGATTCTCCCGCACTTAATGGCTTCCTCTGCTGCGGCAAGATCTGTGGACTGAGTCCCAGTGGAAAGAGATATTAATACATTGCAGGAAATAACGTATAGAGGCGGCATGGATATGTTTAAATAGTTCGCTCTCCGAAGAGATAAAATGATGTCATGGCGGGCGACTTCAAGGTGACCCAACGGGTGAATGTTGTGTGAATCACACGGGATGTGTGAAATTTAAAACTCAACCCTGGGATTAAAAATACGACCCCCTTCAATACCCCCCATCCCCCCCGCACTGCAAGGGTTAAATGCCCCCGTTGAGTACAGGGGTAGAGGGATAAGTTGTCATCAGTGGCGGCTGGTGCTCAACATTTTTGGCAGATGTTGCCAGTGTGCCCACCAATTGCCACTACTGTGCCCCATCAGATGCTGCCAGTGTGCCCATCAATTGCCACTACTGTGCCCCATCAGATGCTGCCAGTGTGCCCATCAATTGCCACTACTGTGCCCCATCAGACGCTGCCAGTGTGCCAATCAATTGCCACTACTGTGCCCCATCAGATGCTGCCAGTGTGCCCGACAATTGCCACTACTGTGCCCCATCAGATGCTGCCAGTGTGCCCAACAATTGCCACTACTGTGCCCCATCAGATGCTGCCAGTGTGTCGATCAATTGCCACTACTGTGCCATCAAACGCAGCCACTGTGACCTATGATGTCCCAGTTATATGGGCTGAGTGACCCTGGACGTCACTCAACCTGGACGACGGAGGACATCTTTTGAAGAAGAATAGGTACTGCGAGGGACAGCTCCAGATTAATAATGAGTATTGCAGCCTGAGCCTGTTCTGAGGTGGACCTATGAGGTCCTGAATTTACAGTAGAGTCCCCAGTCATGTGGGCTGAGTGACCCTGGGCATCACTCGACCTGGAAGACAGAGGACATCTTATGGGGAAGAATAGGTACTGCAAGGGACAGCTCCAGATTACCCTAAGGGAGTGAACCATGACATCCTGCATTTACAATAGAGTCCCCAGTCTTGTGGGCTGAGTGACCCTGTGGGGCCTGTCAACCTGGAAGACTGAGGGCATCTTATGGGGAAGAAGGGGTACTGCAAGGGACAGCTCCAGATTAATAATGAGTACTGCAGCCTGAGCCTTTTCTGAGGTGGACCAATGACGTCCTGCGTTCACTGTAGAGTCCCCTGTTATATGGGCCGAGTGACCCTGAGCATCACTCAACCTGGACGACGGAGGACATCTTATGGGCAAAAAGAAGGTACTGCAAGGGACAGCTCCAGATTAAAAATTAGTATTGCAGCCTGAGCCTTTTCTTAGGTGAACCCATGACGTCCTGCATTCACAGTAGAGTCCCCAGTTATTTAGACTGAGTGACCCTGGGCATGACTGAACCTGGAAGACTGAGGACATCTTATGGGGAAGAAGGGGTACTGCGAGGAACAGCTCTAGATTAATAATGAGTATTGCCTCCTGCGCCTTTTCTGAGGTGGACCCATGACGTCCTGCATTCACAGCAGAATCCCCATTTTCCCTTGATTCTTTCCACCAAGAACGAGGATTCTTTCCATCAAGAATGAGGATTCCTTCCACCAAGGAGGATTCTTTCCATCAAGAATGAGGATTCATTCCACCAAGAACGAGGATTCTTTCCATCAAGAACGAGGATTCTTTCCACCAAGAACGAGGATTCTTTCCACCAAGAATGAAGATTCTTTCCACCAAGAATGAGGATTCATTCCACCAAGAAGGAGGATTCTTTCCACCAAGAACAAGGATTCTTTCCACCAAGGAGGAGGATTCATTCCACCAAGAATGAGGATTCTTTCCACCAAGAATGAGGATTCTTTCCACCAAGAATGAGGATTCTTTCCATCAAGAACGAAGAATCTTTCCACCAAGAATAAGGATTCTTTCCACCAAGGAGGATTCATTCCATCAAGAATGAGGATTCTTTCCACCAAGAATGAGGATTCATTCCATCAAGAACGAAGATTCTTTCCATCAAGAACGAAGATTCTTTCCACCAAGAATAAGGATTCTTTCCACCAAGAAGGATTCATTCCATCAAGAACGAGGATTCATTCCATCAAGAATGAGGATTCTGTCCACCAAGAACGAGGATTCTTTCCACCAAGAACGAGGATTCTTTCCATCAAGAATGAGGATTCATTCCACCAAGAATGAGGATTCTTTCAAATCAAGGAGGATTCTTTCCACCAAGAACAAGGATTCTTTCCACCCAGGAGGGGGATTCATTCCACCAAGAATAAGGATTCATTCCATCAAAAACGAGGATTCATTCCATCAAAAACGAGGATTCATTCCATCAAGTATGAGGATTCTTTCCACCATGAACGAGGATTCTTTCCACCAAGAACGAGGATTCTTTCCACCAAAAACTAGGATTCTTTCCACCAAGAATGAGGAATCTTTCCACCAAGAACGAGGATCCTTTCCACCAAGAATGAGGACTCTTTCCATCAAGAACGAGGATTCTTTCCACCAAGAACGAGGATCCTTTCCAGCAAGAATGAGGATTCTTTCCACCAAGAATGAGGATTATTTCCATCAAGAACGAGGATTCTTTTCACCAAGAAAGAGGATCCTTTCCAGCAAGAATGAGGATTCTTTCCACCAAGAACGAGGATTCTTTCCACCAAGAACGAGGATTCTTTCCACCAAGAACGAGGATTCTTTCCATCAAGAACGAGGATTCTATCCACCAAGAATGAGGATTCTTTCCACCAAGAACGATGATCCTTTCCACCAAGAACGAAGATTCTTTCCACCAAGAATGAGGATTCTTTCCATCATGAATGAGGATTCTTTCCATCATGAATGAGGATTCATTCCGCCAAGAACGAGGATTCTTTCCACCAAGAATGATGATTCATTCCATCAAGAAGGAGGATTCTTTCCATCATGAATGAGGATTCATTCCACCAAGAAAGAGGATTCTTTCCAGAAAGAATGAGGATTCTTTCCACCAGTGGCAGTGCGTCTAAAGTGGGCGCAGGGCACCGCCCCCTCTCTAATGCACCCATCAATCACCAATAGTCAGATTCATGCATTGCAAACTGGCATCATTTGATGGGGCAAACTGGCATCATTTGATGGTGCAAAATTGGCAGCATTTGACGGGGCAAACTGGCATAATTTGATGGGGAAAACTGGCTGCATTTGATGGGGCAAACTGGCATAATTTGATGGGGCAAACTGGCATAATTTGATGGGGCAAACTGGCTGCATTTGATGGGGCAAATTGTCTGCATCTGATGGGGCAAACTGGCATAATTTGATGGGGCAAATTGGCTGCATCTGATGGGGCAAACTGGCTGCATTTGATGGGGCAAACTGGCTGCATCTGATGGGGCAAACTGGCATAATTTGATGGGGCAAATTGTCTGCATCTGATGGGGCAAACTGGCTGCATTTGATGGGGCAAATTGGCTGCATTTGATGGGGCAAACTGGCTGCATTTGATGGGGCAAACTGGCTGCTTAGTCCAGCACTGTGAGCCTGAGAAAAGATATACAGTATTTAGTAGACAAGGGATTAGAGTAATTATTTCCATCCCGAGACACAGTTACATTTATCTCTCTATAAACTTCAGCTGGTCCGGGGTCGGGCACACAACGCTGAGCCTCAGGAACGCATGAACAGGAACATCATGGCTGAAGAGACCTCCCACGGCCAATGGACAATGAGAGAAAAACCACTAAATCATAACTATCCACCCGAGAGTGAAATTTATGATGGATTCTGGAGAGAGGGTCTATATGTCCCTCAAGAGCTGGGGAGGAACCTCTGTGTTGGGGTTTCCAATGGTTGCACACCTGCTGGTGCATTGAGACCTCAAGAAGGGAGGAGAAGAAAGAAGGAACTATGGTGGGGAGACCTTGCATGTTTCAAGATAAAGAAAAAAGAAACAATGTAACCCGGCCCCAAAGACTGCACCTTTAACAGAAATGTTTGGTGTTCTGACTGTCAGGAACGTGTGCACTCCTGCTCCATCATACTTGCCGATTCCAGCATACTGTTTTTGGCTGTGTCATTCCCCTTTTGTCTGTCTGTCCACCTGCAGGGTGATTGGTTGTGGCCAGTCTCTGGGTGGAGACCAAACCTGATATAAGCTATCCAAGCCTGCGCTCTCATGCTTGTGATAGATTGTGTAATAATAGGAAGTGGAGAAGGCTCCTTTAAGGGCATATCCAATCATCACTGTGAGGCTCCGTTCCTGTCCTGACGAAGAAGCTCTTGTGTACAGGCTTACGAAATGCGTTACCCCCCGACGTCACTTCCTCCCTGTGCGGTCCACGAGTGAGGCGTGCGTTCCACCGCGGCCTTGTGACAGGTCCTTCCTTGGCTTGCTTTACCATCTCTCCCCCCCACTGCTGATGGTCTGCCAGAGGAGACACAGGGACAGGAACAGAGCCTTTACAGTGATGAACGGATATGTCAGTTTTTACTTCTATGCTGTAAGTGTATTACTTTTATGGATCATTAAACCTTGTTACTACTGCATTTAGAGGCGCCTTCTCCATCTCCTTTTCTAGTCAGTCAGAATTATTTTTCCCATTATGAGCGTAAGTGGGGTGCACAGGGCCCCTTACAAAAAATAAAAAGGGGATTGCCATCCGGGCCCTTGGGGACCTCCGGGCCCCGTACAGGTGTACTGCCTTTACCCCCCTGATCATACATGACATACCCGGAGTCTTGGCTCGTGCAGGAACAGCGCACAGTCATATCATATGTACAGCAAGGAGAAATAATGTCATGGAGGATCACTCAGTGTCTCCTGTAATGAAGGTGAACCGCAGGCACCCTTTGGCCGCCATCCATTTCATGCCGTGTTATACTATTGGCTCCTCTCCCAGGATATCCCCCGGCAGCTGTAAATCTCCTCCTTCACCTCCTTTATCTCCTTCTCTTATTGTCTGTATGTGAAGAGTAGAAATGTGGGATAAATCACAAGACCGAGCGTTTTTGTTTTTTTCCTGCAGGCCTGCAATCATCCTATTTATGCGATAATAGAAGCTGGGTGCTGTATATCGCCGAGTCCTGGCCGCCAACCAACTTTCCTCACACACTTTACATTCCAGAGGAGACGGCAGATAATTGGAGCGGGAACCGCCGTGCGAACAAACAGTTTAAGGCGAAATGAAAATATCATTTTGAAACGGCAGGTTGAAAAAAAATCGTTCGTGCCGATTATGGCGTCCAGGCGAGTTTTTGCTTTCTCATATGCGAGGCCCTGCCACTGCGGAAATGCAAGGGGAAATTTACACAGAATTTGCATTAAGGTTTAATGTGAGGTTTCAGACGATCGTCTCTCAGCAGAGAAAGTTGTGTTTTTTTGGCTTTCTCTGGATTCTGTAAACCTGGATCGGGGGTCGGAGTTTAAAGGTTCCAAAGTTTTGGATGGAACCTTCAATCCCGTGTCAGGATTTTACTAGTAGGCTGCAGCCTGTGTGGGTACACAGGTATGCAGGGTCATTATTAAGGATGAGCCGAACGCCCCCCCGGTTCGGTTCGCAGCAGGACTTGCGAACAGGCAGAAAATGTGTTTGAACGCGTGAACACCGTTAAAGTCTATGGGACACGAATGTGAAAAACCAAACGTGTTCATTTTAAAGGTTAATATGCAAGTTATTGTCATAAAAAGTGTTTGTGGTCCTGCCCCAGGGGAGTGTTTGGGGACCCGGGTCCTGCCCCAGGGGAGTGTATGGGGACCCGGGTCCTGCATCAGGGGAGTGTTTGGGGACCCGGGTCCTGCCCCAGGGGAGTGTATGGGGACCCGGTCCTGCTGTAGGGGAGTGTTTGATGACCCGGGACCTGCCCCAGGGGAGTGTTTGGGGACCTGAGTCCTGCCCCAGGGGAGTGTATGGGGACCCGTGTCCTGCCCCAGGGGAGTGTTTGGAGACCCGGGTCCTGCCGTAGGGGAGTGTTTGGAGACCCGGGTCCTGCCCCAGGGGAGTGTTTGGAGACCCGGGTCCTGCCCCAGGGGAGTGTATGGGGACCCAGTCCTGCCATAGGGGAGTGTTTGGGGACCCGGGTCCTGCCCTAGGGAGTGTATGGTGACCCGGGTCCTGCCCTAGGGAGTGTATGGTGACCCGGGTCCTGCCCCAGGGGAGTGTTTGAAAACCCGGGTCCTGCCCCAGGGGAGTGTTTGGGGACCCGGGGTCCTGCCCCAGGGGAGTTTTTAGAGACCCGGATCCTGCCCTTGTCTTTCGGGAGCAGTGATTTTAATAATGCTTAAAGTGAAACAATACTAGTGAAATATTCCTTTTAATATCATACCTGGGGGGTATCTATAGTATGCCTGTAGAGTAGCACATTTTTCCCGTGTCTAGAACAGTCCCTGCACAAAATGACATTTCTAAATGAAAAAAAAAGTCTAATGAATTGTTGGGTCTCAGCAATACAGAAAAAAGACATTGAAAAAAACTGGCAGGGGACGCAGGGGCCACCGAAGCCGCGACCTGGATGGGCTAAGTATGGGGCTGGCAGGGGGGCCTGGCGAGAGACGGGGGGGGGGGGGGAACAGCTCCGGGGGTGGTTGGCTGGGTGGGGACCATGGGCCAAACCCCCAAATAATTTGAGCACCAGCTACAGAGATGAATAGAGTGGCAATGGAGAAGTTAGCCTGGAGGGCTAGTGAAAGGGGTAGCTGCAGCCAGGCAGATTGGCAGTCCCTGAAAAGGTGGTGCTGTGATCAGTGACCACAGAGCGAGGAAGTGCCGGGAATGTGTGAGCTGTGTCAACCCAAATCTGTTCTTTAAGTATAAAAGGGCAGAGGTGGCTCTAGGCTTTGTGAGGCCTTAGGCAAAACTTGACATGGGGCCCCGCTCACACCCATCATGGGAAAAATAATTCAAGGACAAGAGCCTCTTCCCCACAACCCTGGCCGGTGGTTGTGGGGGTCTGCGGGCAGGGGGGCTTATCAGAATCTGGAAGCCCCCTTTAACAAGGCAGCCCCATAGATCCTGCTCTTTAATAACTAAGGGGTAGGGGACACCTGGTGATGTCACCTGGTAAACCCGCCCCCTTGTGATGTCATTGACGTAGGCATGCTGGGTTATTGACGTCACAAGGGGTGCAGTCACCACTATTCACTGGTTGTTAGGGACGCTGGCGGCCCTGTTTCTGAGTCAGGGCTCTTAACACTGCCTGAGCACAGCAACGTTAAGGTCCCCTGTCCCTCCAAATTGGGGTAATGCATTGGGCAAGTTAGGTGGCCACGAGGCCCCTGTGAGTGCAAGGCCTTAGGCGACCGCCTAATTTGTCTAATTAAAGAGCCGCCTCTGTATAAGGGCTGCGGGGTTTCCCATTCTACTTGCGGCTCCTTAGGGGGGTGCGCTGCAATACTTGTTCTTCTATCCTCACCCGTACTATGAAATACAGAATATTCCTTTACATATAAAACTTTACCTCCATTATTGCTTCACAGAAGACCCAACATGTTGCTGGAAAGCCGATCTTTAGTCAATCATTTGGCAATTTTGCGCAGACACAAGGTTTGATTTGACCGCGATTCACCCCGAATATCTCTTTCTCGTGAAATAATTGCTCCACCGGCATGGAAAGATAAGTGACTGGATGTGTGCCGGCCAACGACCATGAGAACGAGGGAAGGGAATGATTTCAGGGCCCCTCATAGACGACCCCCCCATGGGGCCCATTTTTTTTTTTTTAGGATCCAAGAACATGAAATATAAGTTGAAGGAGCAATTTAAAGGTTCAAGGATTTCTTTTTTTTGTATGAAAGCCAAAGAATTTCATATCCTTGATGTTGGGAGAAGGTAAAGCCTGAGAACCGACATCGGAAAATAAAAGATTTAATCACAGAACATATTGATGTCATTGATATACTATTGAACCATGCTGGTTGATTACATTGTTTCTCATTACATTGTTTCTCATTACATTGTTTCTACCGTATTTGCCGGCGTAAAAGACAACCCCCTGGGATATACTCGCCATATAAGACTACCCCTCACTGTGCCATTATTACATGCCCCACTGTACCATAATTACATGCCCTACTGTACCATTATTACATGCCTCGCTGTACCATTATTACATGCCCCACTGTACCATTATTACATGCCCCACTGTACCATTATTACATGCCTCGCTGTACCATTATTACATGCCCCACTGTACCATTATTACATGCCCCACTGTACCATTATTACATGCCCAACTGTACCATTATCACATGCCTCACTGTACCATTATTACATGCCTCGCTGTACCATTATTACATGCCTCACTGTACCATTAATACATGCCTCACTGTACCATTATTACATGCCTCACTGTACCATTAATACATGCCTCACTGTACCATTATTACATGCCTCAATGTACCATTATTACATGCCTCACTGTACCATTATTACATGCCTCGCTGCACCATTATTACATGCCTCACTGTACCATTATTACATGCCTCACTGTACCATTCCATTCCCTGCCTCGACGATCTCCCTACCTTCTCCTGTTTGCAGGGTACAGACGGCGGCCATCCATTATTCAAAAGCCCCAGCAGAGCCTCTGTTCAGTGTTACGCCTATCACGGATGTCCTCTGGTCCGAGGCCGAGGATGAGAAGCCATCCGTGATAGGCGGAACACTGAACAGAGGCTCTGCTGGGAAAATTAGTGTTCCGCCTATCACGGAACAGTCTGAGGAGGAGGCGCGGTTTTTGAATAATGGATGTCCGTCGTCTGACACAGGTACCCGGCGTATAAGACGACCCCCGACTTTTGGGGCATTATTTTACATGCAAAAGGTCGTCTTATACACCGGAAAAAACGGTATCTATTCTCGGTCGGCAAATTTCATGTGTATGTACCGCATTCGCCTTTTGCATTTTGTAAACTTGAGCAAAATCGCATTTTTTACGCTATATGCCTGGGGCAGCCATTCTTTTTCAATAAGCTAGACGTGTGCGGTTCGTTTCATTCCGAATTAAAGTGGGGCTCCACCCAAAAATGGAACTTCCACTTTAAAGAAAGGAGACCCCATGACAGGCCACATTTGGCATGTCATTTTTTTTGGGGGGGGGGGGAAGAAACCTTCTATTTCGATTTTTAGGTTCCAGCTCCCACTTCCTCCCTAGGCCGCCTCGGCGACCGGAAGTAAGTCACCTCTCCTCCCCCCTCCCTGCTCCGCCAATCACAGTGCGCAGCGCGCGCATGCGCAGTGCGTGCCCGGCTGTGAAGCCACAGCCGGGCGCCCACAGTGACAATGCCGCGCCGCGGAGAGGGAGACGAGCGGGGCTTCGTTCCCCCCGCATCGCTGGATCCTGGGACAGGTAAGTGTCTGATTATTAAAAGTCAGCAGCTGCAGTATTTGTAGCTGCTGATTTTTAATACTTTTTTTTTTAGGCGGAACACCCCTTTGAGATTCGGAAATTTGGATGTATCCAGATTTCTAAAATACAATAATAGCTAATTGAAAAGAAATCTGAAATAACTATATATATATATATATATATATATATATATATATATATATATATATATATATATATATATATATATGTATGTATGTGTATATATATATATATATATATGTTTTTGTATTTAAATATATATTTTATATTATTTAAATATATATATATATATATATATATATATATATATATATATATATATAAATATATATATTTTATTATTTAAATATATATATATATATATTTTATTATTTAACCACTTCCATACAGGGCACGTATACACCTTCCCGCCCAAGCCAATTTTCAGCTTTCAGCACTGTCGCACTTTGAATGGCAATTGCGCGGTCATGCTACACTGTACCCAAACAAAACTGGCGTCCTTTTTTCCCCACAAATAGAGCTTTCTTTTGGTGGTATTTGATCACCTCTGCGATTTTTTTTTTGTGCGCAACAACTAAAAAAAGACTGAAAATTTTGAAAAAAAATATGTTTTTATTTTTTTCTGTTAATTTTTTTGTAAATAAGTACGTTTTCTTTCAATTACGGGCACTGATATGGCGGCACTGATGGGCACCGATGAGATGGCACTGATGGGCATCGATGAGGTAGTACTGACGGGCACAGATGTGGTGGTACTGATTGGCGGCGCTTGTATGCGGCACTGATGGGCACACATAGGCGGCACTGATGGGCACATAGGCGGCACTGATGGGCACTCATGGGCGGCACTGATGGGCACTCATGGGCGGCACTGATGGGCACTGATGGGCGGCACTGGGCACTCATAGGCGGCACAGATGGGCACTCATGGGCGGCACTTATGGGTGGCACTGATGGCTACTTATGGGTGGCACAGATGGGCACTGATAGGTGGGCACTGGGCATGGATGGGCACTGTGGGGTGGCACTGATGGACAATGTGGGGTGGCACTGATGGACACTGGGGCGGCACTGATTTAGCTATGTTGCCAGTCAGTGCCCATTTGTGGGCACTGATTGGCATCTTTTTTTTTTTAATGCTTTTTTTTTTTTTTTTTTACAGACTTTTTTTTTTTTTTTTTACAGACTTTTTTTTTTTTTTTTGCCCACCCTGGTGGTCCAGGGTGGGCATCCCTGGTGGTCCATGACGCGAGTGAGGAAGAGCCGACAACGGCTTTTCCTGTTTACACCGTGAACAGCCGTGATTCGACACGGCTGATCACGTGGTAAAGAGTCTCCGTGAGAGACTCTTTACCGAGATCGGTGTTGCGGTGTGTCAGACTGACACCCCGCAACAACGATCGCCGCGATGCGCGCCCCCGGGGGCGCGCAGCGGCTCAGAATCCTGAGGACGTCATATGACGTCCGGTCAGGATCAGACAACCACTTTGCCGCCGTCAATATGTCATTGGCGGGCGGCAAGTGGTTAAAATATATATATAATTAATATTTTTTATTATTTATATATATATATATATATATATAAAAAATATATATTTATATACACACTGTATATATATATTTTTTTATTGAAAAAAAATTATATATATACACACTGTATATATATTTTTTTTTATTGAAAAAAAATTATATATGTGTATATATATATATATATATTTAAATAAATAAATAAATACAAAGGCCCGGATTCACTGGCGCATATTTATGCCGCCGTAGCGTATCTCCTTTACGCTACGCCGACGTAGCGCAGAGAGGGAAGCACCGAATTCACAAAGCACTTCTTCCCAAAACTGCGCTGGGTTTCCAAGGCGTAAGTGGAAGTGGGCGTGAGCCATGCTAATGAGGCGTGACCCCATGCAAAGGATGGGCCGAGCGCCAGACAGATACGAATCACCAACTGCGCATGCCCCGTCCCGTGGGCGCATCTCAGTGCGCATGCTTACAATCACGTCGGAACAACTGCCTAAGATACGCCGGATCACTGCCTACGGCGTGAACGTAACCTACGCCTAGTCATATTCACGTCCTACGTAAAATACGTCGGCTTGTGTTACCTGGTGCAGCCCTTTGCATGTCTGCTGCTGAGTTACACCTCCTTTATGGAGCATAACTTTACACCGGACGTATGACTTTACGCGCACTGCGTCGGGCGGACGTACGTTCGTGAATCGGCGTATCTCCCTCATTTGCATATGTGAATAGAAAATCAATGGGAGCGCCAAATACGTCCAGCGTAAATATGCGCCCACTCTACGCCGGCGTAGGCAAGTTACGTCGGTCGGATGAAGCCTATTTCCAGGCGTATCTTAGTTTCTGAGTCCGGCGCACAGATACGACGGCGCATATTTGCACTTACGCGGCGTATCTGGAGATACGTCGGCGCAAGTGCTTTGTGAATCCGAGCCTTAGAGAAAAGAACGAAGTTTCTTCCACAGAAGACATCTGGATTCTGAAGACATCCCAACATTCCTCCCGTATATATTATCGGTGTCAGGGCTGCTTTGAGACTTCACAGCTGATCCAGAAAATCCAATTTATCTGTGAATAAATGGAGCTTAAAATGCATAGAACCTGGTTCTCCGGCCAGCTTGGTGTCACTGTGATTGATGGTAACAAGACTACAAAGATTGGGGGGGGGGGAATTTACTGAGAAGAGGATGAGGGTGAGAAAATGCACCGGCACCCGACGCAGATCTACCACCGACTTCTACAATAATAACTGGCACAGCGGGTGTACAGACCCGGGAACTCAGCACAGGGATGGTGGGAAACTGCCATTCCACTCCTTGTCAGTGAAGGGTGTGGTTGCTAATTCCTTTGCTCCTGTGCTCCAGAGACCAGGGGCTAGAGTGGCTTCTCTGCCCCAGGAGGGATGCTGGATCCTGGGGAAGAGCCGGGCGGGGCCCCCCTGGATAGGCCTGTGGAAGATTCTGGGCCTACCCAAAGGAAAGATGAGTCCCTGTCAGCCTTCAGACAGAGGACTGTCAGTAAGTTGAAGCGGATTGAGAAGGAGGAGGAGAAGTTGATGGTCTTGATGGCCGAATTCAGGAAGAAAAAGCAGATTTGTGCGAAAATGTACAGCAAGAAACGACCGGCTCTGAGACCTGAGCTGAAGGACCTGGAGCAAGCTGTGAGGAGGCAGAAGGATTTGGTGTATTCTCTGAAGGAGAATAGCGGAATTTTTAAAGAGAAATATAAAAATGAGGAGCGATTTAATCGCATGAGAAGAGGAGCCGCTTCATGCATGGAGTCAGCAGTGAGTGAGAAGGTGGGCCCGGAGGATGAGCCCATCAGTTCAACACCTCGAGAATCTGCTGAGCCCTCAATGGCGGAGGCCTCTGTCCCCTTCCCACCCCAGCAGTGTGAACCATCTCAGGAAGGTGAAGGTTCTGGTATACTGGAGTTCATCACCAAGCTGGAATCCCCTCCTGATGCGACTTCCCCGGATGATGATGATAAGATGGACACCGTTCCTGGCCCTGTGGAAGACAAACCTGTGCCCAGAGCGAGATCCACCATAAAGTCTGCAACAACTGGGAAGAAATCTGACCCCACCATCAGCCATGACATCTCTGCGGTGACAACACAGCAAGCAGGTGCAGGTACAGTGTGTGTGCAAGATGGTGTGAACTTTAATGACAATGCATCTGCTAATAACTGTCAGCATCAGTCTGCAGAAAGGTCCATGGACAATACAGTGACTTTGCCTGGACCAGGCACAGCGGCTGTACCTGTGAATGATGGAGGAGATGCTGGGTGCAGTAGTGCCACAACTCCCCAGAAGTCTGCATTGGACAGGACTGGAGCTGTGTGTACAGAGCGGGGGGAGGGGGTGGGTCCTGCCTCTGCTAATACAATCCCAGCTGAATCAGACGATTTGCCGGCAGCTTTGAATGTATCTAAGGACAGGACTGCAAGTACTGGGGGTGGAAGGAAATCCTATGCTGGTGTTGCTGCTGCAGGATCTGGGAAGGGGGAACAAGCGGGGAAGGAGCATGGGAATGGGTTGTCTTCCTCCCTGTTTAAAAGGAGGAATGTTGTGCAGCTGAGGTGGGAAGGCGGTGGAATCCCCCCACATAGGAGGGCGGTGGTGGATAAGATTCTACAGATGGGGTTCACGCCCGCAGATATCTTCGCCCTGATCAGTCCGGCAGGTTCCTATGAGTATGATTTGTCCTTTCTCCGCCCGGAGTCTTTGGACATTTTTTGGGAGAAATATGAACGTGTGTGTAGGGGCCTGCCGGACTGGAAGGGGCTCATGCCCAAACTTGTCTCCCGCCAGCCACTCATTAAAGTGGTCACGATTCTGGTCCGCAATGAGTCCATACCACCGGGGGATCTATGTATATGGCTGAGGAGGTATGGAGACATCCTGGGCCCCCTAAAGAAGATTCTGGATGACCGGGGAATATGGACGGGGGGATGGTCTGTTCAGTTAAAACTAAAGATCATTGATAATGTTGTCCAGCATCTGCCATCCTCAGCTTTCCTGGGGAGGGACAGGCTGACCATCTTCTATCCAGGCCAGCCAAAGCTCTGCAATAAATGTGGAGACAAAAGTCACCTTGCATCCTCCTGTCCAGTGATGAAGTGCTCTCTGTGCCAGGGTATAGGACATCTGGCTAGGGATTGTAACATCATAAGGTGCAATCTGTGCAATGCGGTGGGACATCCTTACAGTCAGTGTCCTGAGGCAATGCACAATAAGCCTGAGCTCATGAGAGAGTTCTTCCGCCTGGACATGGAGGATGCCCGGAGCTCAACAGCTGGAGGGCCTGTGAGTGCATCTGAGTCTGTGCCAACACCCAATGTGTCCGTGTCTCCCCAGTCTGTGCCAATTCCCAATGTGTCAGTATCTCCCCAGTCTGTGGTGCCCCAGTCTGTGCCAATTCCCAATGTGCCAGTGTCTTCCCAGTCTGTAGGTAAGGTGTCAGTTGCAGAGAATGTGTCCAATCCTTCTGTGTCTTCTAAAATTGCAGAGGCAGCAAGAGGTGCTGAGGCTGGTGCATCAGGTGCGGTGCCAGTCCCCCTCCCTCGATGCTGCAGGGTTCCTGTTAAGGATTGTGGGGTGCAGAGGAGTGGGGAGGATGGTGAAGAGGCTGGCCTGGTGGTAGATAAGGGAAGGGAGTGTGGGGGGGAGGGGGGTGAAGTGGAGGATAGGTGTGGGGAGGCTGTTGACTCCGGGTTGTCCAAGGATGATATGGAGTGGTTGGAGGATAAAAGGAGGAGAGGCAAAAGGAAGAAAACAAAAGGAGATACAGTTACCTTAAGTCCTGAGGTTTTGCCTTTGGCAAATAAATTTAAGGTGCTGTCTGATGATGATGTTGATGATGATGATGAATGGGGCTCGTTTAGTTCAGCATCCTCTATGGATGAAGAGTTCCAGGGTGCAACGAAGCGCGCTGGTTCTCCAGGGAGGGGGAGTAGTCAGGTTAGGAAACGGCCCCAACTACTTTAACCCACTCACTTTATATAAAAGGCTATATGCACGGTGATGCTCTTTAGTCTGACTCTCCCGTAGGGATTATGTTGCGCGCAATTTTGGTTTGCACCGTTTATTATGTTCTTGTGTGTTTTTTATTATTTGTTTTTTGTTTTGTTCTGTATAGTCATATTCAATTATTTTGTAAATATGTTTTATTTATTATGGTTTTATTGTATATAAGTTGTTGTTTGTAAGATTTTTCAATAAACAAAATTAACCCCTCATAATGGGCACAGCGGGTGTACAGACCCGGGAACTCAGCACAGGGATGGTGGGAACCCCTCATAATGGGCACAGCGGGTGTACAGACCCGGGAACTCAGCACAGGGATGGTGGGAACCCCTCATAATGGGCACAGCGGGTGTACAGACCCGGGAACTCAGCACAGGGATAGTGGGAACCCCTCATAATGGGCACAGCGGGTGTACAGACCCGGGAACTCAGCACAGGGATGGTGGGAACTCCTCATAATGGGGCACAGCGGGTGTACAGACCCGGAACTACAAAATGTTAAAATAAATAAACCCCCAAAAAATTCTGTAAAAATCTATTTGCCTCATTTTATAATTAGACATTAAAATAATACCAATTAAAAAAAATTATAAAAATGTGTAATGAATGTCAACCCCGCGCAACCCTGGTTGGATGTACTATTTCCTTATTTCCTTTTTCCCATTGTTTATATAATTTTATAAACAGAGTATTTCCTTGCTTTGTTCAACTTCGCACTGTCATTTGAAAAACTACAATAAAAATGTAATTTGAAAAGTAAATAAATAAATAAAAATGTAATTTGAAAAGTAAATAAATAAATAAAAATGTAGAATAAAGTTGACCCCAAACCGTTACAACTTCCCTTGAAGACAGGCCATGTTTGCGTGTCTATATATATATATATATATATATATATATATATATATATATATATATATATACACACACAGTGCCTTGAGAAAGTATTCGGCCCCCTTGAACTTTGCGACCTTTTGCCACATTTCAGGCTTCAAACATAAAGATATAAAACTGTAATTTTTTTTGAAGAATCAACAACAAGTGGGACACAATCATGAAGTGGAACAAAATTTATTGGATATTTCAAACTTTTTTAACAAATAAAAAAGTGAAAAATTGGGCGTGCAAAATGATGCAGCAACTCTCTCCAGAAGTTCAGTGAGGATCTCTGAATGATCCAATGGTGACCTAAATGACTAATGCACCTGCACTGTGATAGTCTCAGAGGTCCGTTTAAAGCGCAGAGAGCATCATGAAGAACAAGGAACACACCAGGCAGGTCCGAGATACTGTTGTGGAGAAGTTTAAAGCCGGATTTGGATACAAAAAGATTTCCCAAGCGTTAAACATCCCAAGGAGCACTGTGCAAGCGATAATATTGAAATGGAAGGAGTATCAGACCACTGCAAATCTACGAAGACCTGGCCGTCCCTCTAAACTTTCAGCTCATACAAGGAGAAGACTGATCAGAGATGCAGCCAAGAGGCCCATGATCACTCTAGATGAACTGCAGAGATCTGAGGTGGGAGACTCTGTCCATAGGACAACAATCAGTCTCTGTATACTGCACAAATCTGGCCTTTAAGGAAGAGTGGCAAGAAGAAAGCCATTTCTTAAAGATATCCATAAAAAGTGTTGTTTAAAGTTTGCCACAAGCCACCTGGGAGACACCAAACATGTGGAAGAAGGCGCTCTGGTCAGATGAAACCAAAATCCAACTTTTTGTCAACAATGCAAAACGTTATGTTTGGCGTAAAAGCAACACAGCTCATCACCCTGAACACACCATCCCCACTGTGAAACATGGTGGTGGCAGCATCATAGTTTGGGCCTGCTTTTCTTCAGCAGGGACAGGGAAGATGGTTAAAATTGATGGGAAGATGGATGGAGCCAAATACAGGACCATTCTGGAAGAAAACCTGATGGAGTCTGCAAAAGACCCGAGACTGGGACGGAGATTTGTCTTCCAACAAGACAATGATCCAAAACATAAAGCAAAATCTACAATGGAATGGTTCACAAATAAAACATATCCAGGTGTTAGAATGGCCAAGTCAAAGTCCAGACCTGAATCCAATTGAGAATCTGTGGAAAGAACTGAAAACTGCTGTTCACAAACGCTCTCCATCCAACCTCACTGAGCTCGAGCCGTTTTGCAAGGAGGAATTGGCAAAAATTTTAGTCTCTCGATGTGCAAAACTGATAGAGACATACCCCAAGCGACTTACAGCTGTAATCGCAGCAAAAGGTGGCGCTACAAAGTATTAACTTAAGGGGGCTGAAGAATTTTGCACGCCCAATTTTTCAGTTTTTTATTTGTTAAAAAAGTTTGAAATATCCAATAAATTTCGTTCTACTTCATGATTGTGTCCCACTTGTTGTTTCTTCAAAAAAAATGACAGTTTTATATCTTTATGTTTGAAGCCTGAAATGTGGCAAAAGGTCGCAAAGTTCAAGGGGGCCGAATACTTTTGCAAGGCACTGTATATATATATATATATAAAAAAAATTGCCTAGAAGGAAGGAGCGAGTTTTTATTCTGTTTCTCTGGCACTTTCTGAGAAATTAAATTCATTTTAATTCCCCAGCATTAAACAATTCACAATGATGGAGCCTGCGCTGCTTTCTGGACAGCAGAGGGATTTCTTATTTTTAGAATCCGCGGCGAAAGGAAAGGCGTTGTGTACGTCGCCGCCGGCTTTGAAGTCTGAATTTACGACCGACGGGCCCGACCTACCAATAATTCTCCTAGGGAACCCCGTGTACAAGACTGAGAGGTGTGACATCCCGGCCAGAAAGGTGACAAGATGTTTTCTGATGCTTATAAAAAAAAAACCTGGTGCGTTGGGCCCCCGATGGGTGGCAGGATGTACAGCGCTCAGCAGGGCGCCATTGTCAGCCAAAACACTGACGTGAAATAACCAAAACAATTCCGAAGGAACTCCCTGGACTGCAGATACTTTTCAAGGTCGATGGTGAACCTGGGAAATGGGAGAAATGTTTTTTTTTGCAAAGATGCAAAACAAAATGGAATAAAATGACACCATC
Source organism: Rana temporaria (assembly GCF_905171775.1). NCBI lineage: Eukaryota > Metazoa > Chordata > Amphibia > Anura > Ranidae > Rana > Rana temporaria. The sequence goes on from NC_053497.1 coordinate 183,073,623, forward strand.
ATTAGTGTAATAATGAGGGGGGGGGCAAAGTTTACAGCGAGGGCGCCAATCTGACCCCACATAGCCACCAGAGATCCCACATTGCCACCAGAGATCCCACATAGCCACCAGAGATCCCACATTGCCACCAGAGACCCCACATTGCCACCAGAGATCCCACATAGCCACCAGAGATCCCACATAGCCACCAGAGATCCCACATAGCCACCAGAGGTCCCACATAGCCACCAGAGATCCCACATAGCCACCAGAGGTCCCACATAGCCACCAGAGATCCCACATAGCCACCAGACACCCCACATAGCCACCAGAGACCCCACATAGCCACCAGAGATCCCACATAGCCACCAGAGATCCCGCATTGCCACCAGAGACCCCACATAGCCACCAGAGATCCCACATTGCCACCAGAGATCCCACATAGCCACCAGAGATCCCACATTGCCACCAGAGATCCCACATAGCTACCAGAGACCCTGAATAGCCACCAGAAACCCTACAAAGCCACCAGAGACCCCACATAGCCACCAGAGACCCCACATAGCCACCAGAAAACCCGCATAGCCAGCAGAGACTCCACATAGCCACCAGAGGCCCGTATAGTCACCAGAGACCCGAATAGCCATCAGAGACACCACAAAGCCACCAGAGACCCTACATAGCCACCAGAGACCCTGCATAGCCACCAGAGACCCTACCTAGCCACTAGAGACCCCACCTAGCCACTATAGACCCCACATAGCCACCAGAGACCCTGCATAGCCACCAGAGACCCTACCTAGCCACTAGAGACCCCACCTAGCCACTAGAGACCCCACCTAGCCACCAGAGACCCCAAACAGCCACTAGAGACCCCATATAGCCACCATAGACCCCACCTAGCCACTAAAGATCCCACCTAGCCACCAGAGACCCCGAATAGCCACTAGAGACCCTGCATAGCCACCAGAGACCCCACATAGCCACCAGAGACCCCGAATAGCCATTAGAGACCCCACATAGCAACCAGAGACCCCACCTAGCCTCTAGAGACCTCACATAGCCACTACAGACCCCACATAGCCACCAGAGACACCAAATAGCCACCAGAGACACCAAATAGCCACCAGAGACCCCACATAGTTATCAGAGACAACAAATAGCAACTTGATTTCAGCCGGGGAATGGAATTTATCTTGCAGTCAGCAGCATTTGTGACCTCCTGGGTTCAAGCCAAATCCCAACCCCCCCCCCCCCCCTGGCCCCGCAGTGTCCACATTGATTCTCTGTACAGTGAAGTGTATTTGCTGATTAAATCTGATTTATTTTATTGAGAGTTTGCAACTCAGAAACCTCGGCGATTATCCGGTTTCCACCTGCTGACATTTCCATCGTCTACACAAAACAGGACGGCGAATCAGAGATTCCAAGAGGACGCAATGGGTGGGGGGTCGGGGGGCACATTCACAGCTGGCTCATTAGGAAGTCATTAGGTAACCTAATATGTCAGCTAATTACCGTCCTCCCCGCCCAACACAATCCCAACAAGAGTGCAAAATGGTTTTCCTGGCAGGCTGGATGAGTAGCCAGTGTACAGCGACTGTGTACAGCGACTGTGTACAGCGACTGCGTACAGCGACTGTTTACAGTGACTGCATACAGCGACTGTGTACCGCGACTGCATACAGCGACTGCTTACCGTGACTGAGTACAGCGACTGTGTACAAAGACTGTGTACAGCGACTGCATACAGTGACTGCATACAGCGACTGCGTACCGCGACTGTGTACAGCGACTGCGTGCAACGAATCACCCAGAACAGGTGCAGCCAGCATGGAACACAAATACATCTCATGCATCCTAATTCTTCACTGCCACAGCTGTGTGACTGAGTATATATGATACATTATACATGATATATAGATATACCCAGATGGGAGGAGGCAACGCACTTCTGAAGATTATTCAGTAGCAGTGGCGGCTGGCACTCTAATTTTTTTTTGGGGGGGGGGGCACAAACACACTAAAAATTCTAAAAAATATTTAAAAAAAAACATCAATTGCAGCCACTGCGCCCATTATATGCAGCCATTGTGCCCATTAAATGCCACCACTGTGTGTCCATCATATGCAGCCACTGTGCCCATCAATTGCAGCCACTGTGCCCATCAATTGCAGCCACTGTGCCCATCAAATCCAGCCCCTGTGCCCATCATATGCAACCATTGTGCTCATCATATGCAGCCAATGTGCCCATCCTGTGCCCATAAAATGTAGCCACTGTGGCCATAAAATGCAGCCACTGTGCCCATCAAATGTAGCCACTGTGCCCATCAAATACAGTCACTGTGCCCCCTGTCCGCCCATCACTGTGCCCCCTGTCCGCCTGTTGTCTTGGTGGCCCTGGCGGCTTCCCCGGTGGTCCAGTGTGGGCACCGGAGGGGGGGCTGCCCTGATAAACAATCAGCGCGAACCCCCCCTGTCAGGAGAGCAGCGGATCGGCTCTCCTCTACTTGCGTCTGATCAACGGCTCTTCATGTTTACATCGTTAGGCTCTTTACCACGTGATCAGCCGTGATTGGACACGGCTGATCACGTGGTAAAGAGCCTCCGCCGGAGACTCTTTACCTAGATCGGAGATGCAGGGTGTCAGAGTGACACCGCGCGGGCCGGCATGTTGTCCTGCAGGACGTCAATAGACAACCAGTCAGGATAACACAACCGCTTCCCGGACGTCAATTGTCTATTGACCGGGCGGGAAGTGGTTAGTAAAAAAATACATTTATTTCCAATATTTTCTAGCTCCATCTAGTGGCCATAATGTGGTATTTTTCCTGATTCACTATATTCTGTATGAATGGATAACATTTGACCTGCAGAGAAAAAGTCTAATACCATTCGATTTCTCATTTGCACAAAATGAATGGACACGCAGTTTCACGGGACCTTTTTTTAAAACAAATTTTGTCCTTTTATTTTTACCTTTTTCTCTGAGTAGAAATCTGTTTGTCTCAAGAATATTTAAATATTGACTCCCTACCTCTGCTGGAAGTCTTTTCCGAGCGCCAACTTCAAGGATTCCGAACACTCTCCTCCTCCGGCTGGTCCTGGGGTCGTCCGCATTTCTAGTGTCTTGTTTTTAGAACTCCAGGTCGAGAATTCTGCTCCATTGTTTACCATCCCGGTAAATATTATATAGATGGGAGATTTGTAGCGAGAAGCTTGCACTCCGTCATCCTAACGGGAACGGCTGTGTCATCACTGTGCTTTCTATGAGATCACGGGGTGACCCCCGAGCCCCATCTTCATGGTGACCCCCGAGCCCCATCTTCATGTTGACCCTCCGAGCCCCATCTTCATGGTGACCCCCGAGCCCCATCTTCATGGTGACCCCCGAGCCCCATCTTCATGGTGACCCTCCGAGCCCCATCTTCATGGTGACCCCCGAGCCCCATCTTCATGGTGTTCCCCGAGCCCCATCCTTATGGTGACCCCCGAGCCACATCTTCATGGTGACCCCCGAGAACCATCTTCATGGTGACCCCCGAGCCCCATCTTCATGGTGACCCCCGAGAACCATCTTCATGGTGACCCCCGAGCCCCATCTTCATGGTGACCCCCGAGAACCATCTTCATGGTGACCCCTGAGAACCATCTTCACGGTGACCCCTGAGAACCATCTTCATGGTGACCCCCAAACCCCATCTTCATGGTGACCCTCCGAGCCCCATCTTCATGGTGACCCCCAAGCCCCATTTTCGTGGTGACCCCCAAGCCCCATCTTCATAGTGACCCCGAGAACCATCTTCATGGTGACCCCCGAGCCCCATCTTCATAGTGACCCCCGAGCCCCATCTTCATGGTGACCCCCGAGCCCCATCTTCATGGTGACCCCCGAGCCCCATCTTCATGGTGACCCCGAGCCCCATCTTCATGGTGACCCAAGAGCCCCATCTTCATGGTGACCCATGAGCCCCATCTTCATGGTGACCCCCGAGCCCCATCTTCATGGTGACCCCCGAGAACCATCTTCATGGTGACCCCCGAGAACCATCTTCATGGTGACCCCCGAGCCCCATCTTCATGGTGACCCCCGAGCCCGATCTTCATGGTGACCCCTGAGCCCCATCTTCATGGTGACCCCCGAGCCCCATCTTCATGGTGACCCAAGAGCCCCATCTTCATGGTGACCCCGAGCCCCATCTTCATGGTGACCCCCAAGAACCATCTTCACGGTGACCCCCGAGAACCATCTTCACGGTGACCCCCGAGAACCATCTTCATGGTGACCCCCGAGCCCCATCTTCATGGTGACCCCCGAGAACCATCTTCATGGTGACCCCTGAGAACCATCTTCACGGTGACCCCTGAGAACCATCTTCATGGTGACCCCCAAACCCCATCTTCATGGTGACCCTCCGAGCCCCATCTTCATGGTGACCCCCAAGCCCCATTTTCGTGGTGACCCCCAAGCCCCATCTTCATAGTGACCCCCGAGCCCCATCTTCATGGTGACCCCCGAGCCCCATCTTCATAGTGACCCCCGAGCCCCATCTTCATGGTGACCCCCGAGCCCCATCTTCATGGTGACCCCCGAGCCCCATCTTCATGGTGACCCCGAGCCCCATCTTCATGGTGACCCAAGAGCCCCATCTTCATGGTGACCCATGAGCCCCATCTTCATGTTGACCCCCGAGCCCCATCTTCATGGTGACCCCCGAGAACCATCTTCATGGTGACCCCCGAGCCCCATCTTCATGGTGACCCCCGAGAACCATCTTCATGGTGACCCCCGAGAACCATCTTCACGGTGACCCCTGAGAACCATCTTCATGGTGACCCCCGAACCCCATCTTCATGGTGACCCCAGAGCCCCATCTTCATGGTGACCCCCCAAACCCCATCTTCATGGTGACCCTCCGAGCCCCATCTTCATGGTGACCCCCAAACCCCATCTTCATGATGACCCTCCGAGCCCCATCTTCATGGTGACCCTCCGAGCCCCATCTTCATGGTGACCCCCGAGCCCCATCTTCATGGTGACCCCAAACCCCATCTTCATGGTGACCCCCCGAGCCCCATCTTCATGGTGACCCCCGAGCCCCATCTTCATGGTGACCCCCAAACTCCATCTTCATGGTGACCCTCCGAACCCCATCTTCATGGTGACCCCGAGCCCCATCTTCATGGTGACCCCCGAGCCCCATCTTCATGGTGACCCCCGAGAACCATCTTCATGGTGACCCCCCGAGCCCCATCTTCATGGTGACCCCCGAGAACCATCTTCATGGTGACCCCCGAGCCCCATCTTCATGGTGACCCCCGAGAACCATCTTCATGGTGACCCCCGAGCCCCATCTTCATGGTGACCCCCGAGCCCGATCTTCATGGTGACCCCTGAGCCCCATCTTCATGGTGACCCCCGAGCCCCATCTTCATGGTGACCCAAGAGCCCCATCTTCATGGTGACCCCGAGCCCCATCTTCATGGTGACCCCCAAGAACCATCTTCACGGTGACCCCCGAGAACCATCTTCACGGTGACCCCCGAGAACCATCTTCATGGTGACCCCCGAGCCCCATCTTCATGGTGACCCCCGAACCCCGTCTTCATGGTGACCCCAGAGCCCCATCTTCATGGTGACCCCCAAACCCCATCTTCATGGTGACCCTCCGAACCCCATCTTCATGGTGACCCCCGAGCCCCATCTTCATGGTGACCCCCGAGAACCATCTTCATGGTGACCCCCGAGCCCGATCTTCATGGTGACCCCTGAGCCCCATCTTCATGGTGACCCCCGAGCCCCATCTTCATGGTGACCCAAGATCCCCATCTTCATGGTGACCCCCGAGCCCCATCTTCATGGTGACCCCCAAGAACCATCTTCACGGTGACCCCCGAGAACCATCTTCACGGTGACCCCCGAGAACCATCTTCATGGTGACCCCCCGAGCCCCATCTTCATGGTGACCCCCGAACCCCGTCTTCATGGTGACCCCAGAGCCCCATCTTCATGGTGACCCCCAAACCCCATCTTCATGGTGACCCTCCGAGCCCCATCTTCATGGTGACCCCCAAACCCCATCTTCATGGTGACCCTCCGAGCCCCATCTTCATGGTGACCCTCCGAGCCCCATCTTCATGGTGACCCCCGAGCCCCATCTTCATGGTGACCCCAAACCCCATCTTCATGGTGACCCTCCGAGCCCCATCTTCATGGTGACCCCCGAGCCCCATCTTCATGGTGACCCCCAAACCCCATCTTCATGGTGACCCTCCGAACCCCATCTTCATGGTGACCCCCGAGCCCCATCTTCATGGTGACCCCCGAGAACCATCTTCATGGTGACCCCCCGAGCCCCATCTTCATGGTGACCCCCGAGAACCATCTTCATGGTGACCCCCGAGCCCCATCTTCATGGTGACCCCCGAGCCCCATCTTCATGGTGAACCCCGAGCCCCATCTTCATGGTGACCCCCGAGCCCCATCTTCATGGTGACCCCCGAGCCCCATCTTCATGGTGACCCCCGAGACCCATCTTCATGGTGACCCCGAGCGCCATCTTCATGGTGACCCCCGAGCCCCATCTTCACGGTGACCCCCGAGAACCATCTTCACGGTGACCCCCGAGAACCATCTTCATGGTGACCCCCGAGCCCCATCTTCATGGTGACCCCCGAACCCCGTCTTCATGGTGACCCCAGAGCCCCATCTTCATGGTGACCCCCAAACCCCATCTTCATGGTGACCCTCCGAGCCCCATCTTCATGGTGACCCCCAAACCCCATCTTCATGGTGACCCTCCGAGCCCCATCTTCATGGTGACCCTCCGAGCCCCATCTTCATGGTGACCCCCGAGCCCCATCTTCATGGTGACCCCAAACCCCATCTTCATGGTGACCCTCCGAGCCCCATCTTCATGGTGACCCCCGAGCCCCATCTTCATGGTGACCCCCAAACCCCATCTTCATGGTGACCCTCCGAACCCCATCTTCATGGTGACCCCCGAGCCCCATCTTCATGGCGACCCCCGAGCCCCATCTTCATGGCGACCCCCGAGCCCCATCTTCATGGTGACCCCGAGACCCATCTTCATGGTGACCCAAGAGCCCCTTCTTCATGGTGACCCATGAGCCCCATCTTCATGGTGACCCCCGAGCCCCATCTTCATGGTGACCCCGAGCCCCATCTTCATGGTGACCCCGAGCCCCATCTTCATGGTGACCGCCGAACCCCATCTTCATGGTGACCCATGAGCCCCATCTTCATGGTGACCCCCGAGCCCCATCTTCATGGTGACCCCCGAGCCCCATCTTCATGGTGACCCCCGAGCCCCATCTTCGTGGTGACCCCCAAGCCCCATCTTCATGGTGACCCCCGAGAACCATCTTCATGGAGACCCCCGAGAACCATCTTCATGGAGACCCCCGAGAACCATCTTCATGGTGACCCCCGAGAACCATCTTCATGGTGACTCCCGAGAACCATCTTCATGGTGACCCCCAAGCCCCATCTTCATGGTGACCCCCAAGCCCCATCTTCATGGTGACCCCCGAGAACCATCTGACTGCATACAGCGACTGCGTACCGCAGCTGCGTACAGCGACTGTGTACAGAGACTGCGTACAGTGACTGCATACAGCGACTGCGTACCGCGACTGCCTACAGACTGCGTACAGAGACTGCGTACAGCGACTGTGTACAGCGACTGCATACAGTGACTGCATACAGTGACTGCGTACAGCGACTGCTTACCGCGACTGTGTACAGCGACTGCGTGCAGCGAATCACCCAGAACAGGTGCAGCCAGCATGGAACACAAATACATCTCATACATCCTAATTCTTCACTGCCACAGCTGTGTGACTGAGTATATATGATACATTATACATGATATATAGATATACCCAGATGGGAGGAGGCAACGCACTTCTGAAGATTATTCAGTAGCAGTGGCGGCTGGCACTCTAATTTTTTTTTGGGGGGGGGGGGGCACAAACACACTAAAAATTCTAAAAAATATTTTAAAAAAAACATCAATTGCAGCCACTGCGCCCATTATATGCAGCCATTGTGCCCATTAAATGCCACCACTGTGTGTCCATCATATGCAGCCACTGTGCCCATCAATTGCAGCCACTGTGCCCATCAATTGCAGCCACTGTGCCCATCAACTACAGCCACTGTGCCCATCAAATCCAGCCCCTGTGCCCATCATATGCAAATATTGTGCTCATCATATGCATCATCATATGCATCCTGTGCCCATAAAATGTAGCCACTGTGGCCATAAAATGCAGCCACTGTGCCCATCAAATGTAGCCACTGTGCCCATCAAATACAGTCACTGTGCCCCCTGTCCGCCCATCACTGTGCCCCCTGTCCGCCTGTTGTCTTGGTGGCCCTGGCGGCTTCCCTGGTGGTCCAGTGTGGGCACCGGAGGGGGGGCTGCCCTGATAAACAATCAGCGCGAACCCCCCCTGTCAGGAGAGCAGCGGATCGGCTCTCCTCTACTTGCGTCTGATCAACGGCTCTTCATGTTTACATCGTTAGGCTCTTTACCACGTGATCAGCCGTGATTGGACACGGCTGATCACGTGGTAAAGAGCCTCCGCCGGAGACTCTTTACCTAGATCGGAGATGCAGGGTGTCAGAGTGACACCGCGCGGGCCGGCATGTTGTCCTGCAGGACGTCAATAGACAACCAGTCAGGATAACACAACCGCTTCCCGGACGTCAATTGTCTATTGACCGGGCGGGAAGTGGTTAGTAAAAAAATACATTTATTTCCAATATTTTCTAGCTCCATCTAGTGGCCATAATGTGGTATTTTTCCTGATTCACTATATTCTGTATGAATGGATAACATTTGACCTGCAGAGAAAAAGTCTAATACCATTCGATTTCTCATTTGCACAAAATGAATGGACACGCAGTTTCACGGGACCTTTTTTTAAAACAAATTTTGTCCTTTTATTTTTACCTTTTTCTCTGAGTAGAAATCTATGTTTGTCTCAAGAATATTTAAATATTGACTCCCTACCTCTGCTGGAAGTCTTTTCCGAGCGCCAACTTCAAGGATTCCGAACACTCTCCTCCTCCGGCTGGTCCCGGGGTCGTCCGCATTTCTAATGTCTTGTTTTTAGAACTCCAGGTCGAGAATTCTGCTCCATTGTTTACCATCCCGGTAAATATTATATAGATGGGAGATTTGTAGCGAGAAGCTTGCACTCCGTCATCCTAACGGGAACGGCTGTGTCATCACTGTGCTTTCTATGAGATCACGGGGTGACCCCCGAGCCCCATCTTCATGGTGACCCCCGAGCCCCATCTTCATGTTGACCCTCCGAGCCCCATCTTCATGGTGACCCCCGAGCCCCATCTTCATGGTGACCCCCGAGCCCCATCTTCATGGTGACCCTCCGAGCCCCATCTTCATGGTGACCCCCGAGCCCCATCTTCATGGTGTTCCCCGAGCCCCATCCTTATGGTGACCCCCGAGCCACATCTTCATGGTGACCCCCGAGAACCATCTTCATGGTGACCCCCGAGCCCCATCTTCATGGTGACCCCCGAGAACCATCTTCATGGTGACCCCCGAGCCCCATCTTCATGGTGACCCCCGAGAACCATCTTCATGGTGACCCCTGAGAACCATCTTCACGGTGACCCCTGAGAACCATCTTCATGGTGACCCCCGAACCCCATCTTCATGGTGACCCTCCGAGCCCCATCTTCATGGTGACCCCCAAGCCCCATTTTCGTGGTGACCCCCAAGCCCCATCTTCATAGTGACCCCCGAGAACCATCTTCATGGTGACCCCCGAGCCCCATCTTCATAGTGACCCCCGAGCCCCATCTTCATGGTGACCCCCGAGAACCATCTTCATGGTGACCCCCGAGCCCCATCTTCATGGTGACCCCCGAGAACCATCTTCATGGTGACCCCCGAGAACCATCTTCACGGTGACCCCTGAGAACCATCTTCATGGTGACCCCCGAACCCCATCTTCATGGTGACCCCAGAGCCCCATCTTCATGGTGACCCCCCAAACCCCATCTTCATGGTGACCCTCCGAGCCCCATCTTCATGGTGACCCCCAAACCCCATCTTCATGATGACCCTCCGAGCCCCATCTTCATGGTGACCCTCCGAGCCCCATCTTCATGGTGACCCCCGAGCCCCATCTTCATGGTGACCCCAAACCCCATCTTCATGGTGACCCTCCGAGCCCCATCTTCATGGTGACCCCCAAACTCCATCTTCATGGTGACCCTCCGAACCCCATCTTCATGGTGACCCCGAGCCCCATCTTCATGGTGACCCCCGAGCCCCATCTTCATGGTGACCCCCGAGAACCATCTTCATGGTGACCCCCCGAGCCCCATCTTCATGGTGACCCCCGAGAACCATCTTCATGGTGACCCCCGAGCCCCATCTTCATGGTGACCCCCGAGAACCATCTTCATGGTGACCCCCGAGCCCCATCTTCATGGTGACCCCCGAGCCCGATCTTCATGGTGACCCCTGAGCCCCATCTTCATGGTGACCCCCGAGCCCCATCTTCATGGTGACCCAAGAGCCCCATCTTCATGGTGACCCCGAGCCCCATCTTCATGGTGACCCCCAAGAACCATCTTCACGGTGACCCCCGAGAACCATCTTCACGGTGACCCCCGAGAACCATCTTCATGGTGACCCCCGAGCCCCATCTTCATGGTGACCCCCGAACCCCGTCTTCATGGTGACCCCCGAGCCCCATCTTCATGGTGACCCCCAAACCCCATCTTCATGGTGACCCTCCGAACCCCATCTTCATGGTGACCCCCGAGCCCCATCTTCATGGTGACCCCCGAGAACCATCTTCATGGTGACCCCCCGAGCCCCATCTTCATGGTGACCCCCGAGAACCATCTTCATGGTGACCCCCGAGCCCCATCTTCATGGTGACCCCCGAGCCCGATCTTCATGGTGACCCCTGAGCCCCATCTTCATGGTGACCCCCGAGCCCCATCTTCATGGTGACCCAAGATCCCCATCTTCATGGTGACCCCGCGCCCCATCTTCATGGTGACCCCCAAGAACCATCTTCACGGTGACCCCCGAGAACCATCTTCACGGTGACCCCCGAGAACCATCTTCATGGTGACCCCCGAGCCCCATCTTCATGGTGACCCCCGAACCCCGTCTTCATGGTGACCCCAGAGCCCCATCTTCATGGTGACCCCCAAACCCCATCTTCATGGTGACCCTCCGAGCCCCATCTTCATGGTGACCCCCAAACCCCATCTTCATGGTGACCCTCCGAGCCCCATCTTCATTATGACCCTCCGAGCCCCATCTTCATGGTGACCCCCGAGCCCCATCTTCATGGTGACCCCAAACCCCATCTTCATGGTGACCCTCCGAGCCCCATCTTCATGGTGACCCCCGAGCCCCATCTTCATGGTGACCCCCAAACCCCATCTTCATGGTGACCCTCCGAACCCCATCTTCATGGTGACCCCCGAGCCCCATCTTCATGGTGACCCCCGAGAACCATCTTCATGGTGACCCCCGAGCCCCATCTTCATGGTGACCCCCGAGCCCCATCTTCATGGTGAACCCCGAGCCCCATCTTCATGGTGACCCCCGAGCCCCATCTTCATGGTGACCCCCGAGCCCCATCTTCATGGTGACCCCCAAGAACCATCTTCACGGTGACCCCCGAGAACCATCTTCATGGTGACCCCCGAGCCCCATCTTCATGGTGACCCCCGAACCCCGTCTTCATGGTGACCCCAGAGCCCCATCTTCATGGTGACCCCCAAACCCCATCTTCATGGTGACCCTCCGAACCCCATCTTCATGGTGACCCCCGAGCCCCATCTTCATGGTGACCCCCGAGAACCATCTTCATGGTGACCATCCGAGCCCCATCTTCATGGTGACCCCCGAGAACCATCTTCATGGTGACCCCCGAGCCCCATCTTCATGGTGACCCCCGAGCCCGATCTTCATGGTGACCCCTGAGCCCCATCTTCATGGTGACCCCCGAGCCCCATCTTCATGGTGACCCAAGATCCCCATCTTCATGGTGACCCCGAGCCCCATCTTCATGGTGACCCCCAAGAACCATCTTCACGGTGACCCCCGAGAACCATCTTCACGGTGACCCCCGAGAACCATCTTCATGGTGACCCCCGAGCCCCATCTTCATGGTGACCCCCGAACCCCGTCTTCATGGTGACCCCAGAGCCCCATCTTCATGGTGACCCCCAAACCCCATCTTCATGGTGACCCTCCGAGCCCCATCTTCATGGTGACCCCCAAACCCCATCTTCATGGTGACCCTCCGAGCCCCATCTTCATGGTGACCCTCCGAGCCCCATCTTCATGGTGACCCCCGAGCCCCATCTTCATGGTGACCCCAAACCCCATCTTCATGGTGACCCTCCGAGCCCCATCTTCATGGTGACCCCCGAGCCCCATCTTCATGGTGACCCCCAAACCCCATCTTCATGGTGACCCTCCGAACCCCATCTTCATGGTGACCCCCGAGAACCATCTTCATGGTGACCCCCCGAGCCCCATCTTCATGGTGACCCCCGAGAACCATCTTCATGGTGACCCCCGAGCCCCATCTTCATGGTGACCCCCGAGCCCCATCTTCATGGTGAACCCCGAGCCCCATCTTCATGGTGACCCCCGAGCCCCATCTTCATGGTGACCCCCGAGCCCCATCTTCATGGTGACCCCCGAGACCCATCTTCATGGTGACCCCGAGCCCCATCTTCATGGTGACCCCCAAGAACCATCTTCACGGTGACCCCCGAGAACCATCTTCACGGTGACCCCCGAGAACCATCTTCATGGTGACCCCCGAGCCCCATCTTCATGGTGACCCCCGAACCCCGTCTTCATGGTGACCCCAGAGCCCCATCTTCATGGTGACCCCCAAACCCCATCTTCATGGTGACCCTCCGAGCCCCATCTTCATGGTGACCCCCAAACCCCATCTTCATGATGACCCTCCGAGCCCCATCTTCATGGTGACCCTCCGAGCCCCATCTTCATGGTGACCCCCAAGCCCCATCTTCATGGTGACCCCAAACCCCATCTTCATGGTGACCCTCCGAGCCCCATCTTCATGGTGACCCCCGAGCCCCATCTTCATGGTGACCCCCAAACTCCATCTTCATGGTGACCCTCCGAACCCCATCTTCATGGTGACCCCCGAGCCCCATCTTCATGGTGACCCCCGAGCCCCATCTTCATGGTGACCCCGAGCCCCATCTTCATGGTGACCCAAGAGCCCCATCTTCATGGTGACCCATGAGCCCCATTTTCATGGTGACCCCCGAGCCCCATCTTCATGGTGACCCCCGAGAACCATCTTCATGGTGACCCCCGAGCCCCATCTTCATGGTGACCCCCGAGAACCATCTTCATGGTGACCCCCGAGAACCATCTTCACGGTGACCCCTGAGAACCATCTTCATGGTGACCCCCGAACCCCATCTTCATGGTGACCCCAGAGCCCCATCTTCATGGTGACCCCCCAAACCCCATCTTCATGGTGACCCTCCGAGCCCCATCTTCATGGTGACCCCCAAACCCCATCTTCATGATGACCCTCCGAGCCCCATCTTCATGGTGACCCTCCGAGCCCCATCTTCATGGTGACCCCCGAGCCCCATCTTCATGGTGACCCCAAACCCCATCTTCATGGTGACCCTCCGAGCCCCATCTTCATGGTGACCCCCGAGCCCCATCTTCATGGTGACCCCCAAACTCCATCTTCATGGTGACCCTCCGAACCCCATCTTCATGGTGACCCCGAGCCCCATCTTCATGGTGACCCCCGAGCCCCATCTTCATGGTGACCCCCGAGAACCATCTTCATGGTGACCCCCCGAGCCCCATCTTCATGGTGACCCCCGAGAACCATCTTCATGGTGACCCCCGAGCCCCATCTTCATGGTGACCCCCGAGAACCATCTTCATGGTGACCTCCGAGCCCCATCTTCATGGTGACCCCCGAGCCCGATCTTCATGGTGACCCCTGAGCCCCATCTTCATGGTGACCCCCGAGCCCCATCTTCATGGTGACCCAAGAGCCCGATCTTCATGGTGACCCCGAGCCCCATCTTCATGGTGACCCCCAAGAACCATCTTCACGGTGACCCCCGAGAACCATCTTCACGGTGACCCCCGAGAACCATCTTCATGGTGACCCCCGAGCCCCATCTTCATGGTGACCCCCGAACCCCGTCTTCATGGTGACCCCAGAGCCCCATCTTCATGGTGACCCCCAAACCCCATCTTCATGGTGACCCTCCGAACCCCATCTTCATGGTGACCCCCGAGCCCCATCTTCATGGTGACCCCCGAGAACCATCTTCATGGTGACCCCCCGAGCCCCATCTTCATGGTGACCCCCGAGAACCATCTTCATGGTGACCCCCGAGCCCCATCTTCATGGTGACCCCCGAGCCCGATCTTCATGGTGACCCCCGAGCCCCATCTTCATGGTGACCCCCGAGCCCCATCTTCATGGTGACCCAAGATCCCCATCTTCATGGTGACCCCGAGCCCCATCTTCATGGTGACCCCCAAGAACCATCTTCACGGTGACCCCCGAGAACCATCTTCACGGTGACCCCCGAGAACCATCTTCATGGTGACCCCCGAGCCCCATCTTCATGGTGACCCCCGAACCCCGTCTTCATGGTGACCCCAGAGCCCCATCTTCATGGTGACCCCCAAACCCCATCTTCATGGTGACCCTCCGAGCCCCATCTTCATGGTGACCCCCAAACTCCATCTTCATGGTGACCCTCCGAGCCCCATCTTCATGGTGACCCTCCGAGCCCCATCTTCATGGTGACCCCCGAGCCCCATCTTCATGGTGACCCCAAACCCCATCTTCATGGTGACCCTCCGAGCCCCATCTTCATGGTGACCCCCGAGCCCCATCTTCATGGTGACCCCCAAACCCCATCTTCATGGTGACCCTCCGAACCCCATCTTCATGGTGACCCCCGAGCCCCATCTTCATGGTGACCCCCGAGAACCATCTTCATGGTGACCCCCCGAGCCCCATCTTCATGGTGACCCCCGAGAACCATCTTCATGGTGACCCCCGAGCCCCATCTTCATGGTGACCCCCGAGCCCCATCTTCATGGTGAACCCCGAGCCCCATCTTCATGGTGACCCCCGAGCCCCATCTTCATGGTGACCCCCGAGACCCATCTTCATGGCGACCCCCGAGCCCCATCTTCATGGCGTTCCCCGAGGCCCATCTTCATGGTGACCCCCGAGAACCATCTTCATGGTGACCCCCGAGCCCCATCTTCATGGTGACCCCCGAGCCCGATCTTCATGGTGACCCCTAAGCCCCATCTTCATGGTGACCCCCGAGCCCCATCTTCATGGTGACCCAAGAGCCCCATCTTCATGGTGACCCCGAGCCCCATCTTCATGGTGACCCCCAAGAACCATCTTCACGGTGACCCCCGAGAACCATCTTCACGGTGACCCCCGAGAACCATCTTCATGGTGACCCCCGAGCCCCGTCTTCATGGTGACCCCCGAACCCCGTCTTCATGGTGACCCCAGAGCCCCATCTTCATGGTGACCCCCAAACCCCATCTTCATGGTGACCCTCCGAACCCCATCTTCATGGTGACCCCCGAGCCCCATCTTCATGGTGACCCCCGAGAACCATCTTCATGGTGACCCCCCGAGCCCCATCTTCATGGTGACCCCCGAGAACCATCTTCATGGTGACCCCCGAGCCCCATCTTCATGGTGACCCCCGAGCCCGATCTTCATGGTGACCCCTGAGCCCCATCTTCATGGTGACCCCCGAGCCCCATCTTCATGGTGACCCAAGAGCCCCATCTTCATGGTGACCCCGAGCCCCATCTTCATGGTGACCCCCAAGAACCATCTTCACGGTGACCCCCGAGAACCATCTTCACGGTGACCCCCGAGAACCATCTTCATGGTGACCCCCGAGCCCCATCTTCATGGTGACCCCCGAACCCCATCTTCATGGTGACCCCCGAGCCCCATCTTCATGGTGACCCCCAAACCCCATCTTCATGGTGACCCTCCGAGCCCCATCTTCATGGTGACCCCCAAACCCCATCTTCATGGTGACCCTCCGAACCCCATCTTCATGGTGACCCCGAGCCCCATCTTCATGGTGACCCCCGAGCCCCATCTTCATGGTGACCCCCGAGAACCATCTTCATGGTGACCCCCCGAGCCCCATCTTCATGGTGACCCCCGAGAACCATCTTCATGGTGACCCCCGAGCCCCATCTTCATGGTGACCCCCGAGCCCGATCTTCATGGTGACCCCTGAGCCCCATCTTCATGGTGACCCCCGAGCCCCATCTTCATGGTGACCCAAGAGCCCCATCTTCATGGTGACCCCGAGCCCCATCTTCATGGTGACCCCCAAGAACCATCTTCACGGTGACCCCCGAGAACCATCTTCATGGTGACCCCCGAGCCCCATCTTCATGGTGACCCCCAAACCCCATCTTCATGGTGACCCTCCGAGCCCCATCTTCATGGTGACCCCCAAACCCCATCTTCATGGTGACCCTCCGAGCCCCATCTTCATGGTGACCCCCGAGCCCCATCTTCATGGTGACCCCAAACCCCATCTTCATGGTGACCCTCCGAGAACCATCTTCATGGTGACCCCCGAGCCCCATCTTCATGGTGACCCCCGAGCCCCATCTTCATGGTGACCCCCGAGCCCCATCTTCGTGGTGACCCCCAATCCCCATCTTCATGGTGACCCCCGAGAACCATCTTCATGGAGACCCCCGAGAACCATCTTCATGGAGACCCCCGAGAACCATCTTCATGGTGACCCCCGAGAACCATCTTCATGGTGACTCCCGAGAACCATCTTCATGGTGACCCCCAAGCCCCATCTTCATGGTGACCCCCAAGCCCCATCTTCATGGTGACCCCCGAGAACCATCTGACTGCATACAGCGACTGCGTACCGCAGCTGCGTACAGCGACTGTGTACAGAGACTGCGTACAGTGACTGCATACAGCGACTGCGTACCGCGACTGCCTACAGACTGCGTACAGAGACTGCGTACAGCGACTGTGTACAGCGACTGCATACAGTGACTGCATACAGTGACTGCGTACAGCGACTGCTTACCGCGACTGTGTACAGCGACTGCGTGCAGCGAATCACCCAGAACAGGTGCAGCCAGCATGGAACACAAATACATCTCATGCATCCTAATTCTTCACTGCCACAGCTGTGTGACTGAGTATATATGATACATTATACATGATATATAGATATACCCAGATGGGAGGAGGCAACGCACTTCTGAAGATTATTCAGTAGCAGTGGCGGCTGGCACTCTAATTTTTTTTTTGGGGGGGGGCACAAACACACTAAAAATTCTAAAAAATATTTAAAAAAAACATCAATTGCAGCCACTGCGCCCATTATATGCAGCCATTGTGCCCATTAAATGCCACCACTGTGTGTCCATCATATGCAGCCACTGTGCCCATCAATTGCAGCCACTGTGCCCATCAATTGCAGCCACTGTGCCCATCAACTACAGCCACTGTGCCCATCAAATCCAGCCCCTGTGCCCATCATATGCAAATATTGTGCTCATCATATGCAGCCAATGTGCCCATCCTGTGCCCATAAAATGTAGCCACTGTGGCCATAAAATGCAGCCACTGTGCCCATCAAATGTAGCCACTGTGCCCATCAAATACAGTCACTGTGCCCCCTGTCCGCCCATCACTGTGCCCCCTGTCCGCCTGTTGTCTTGGTGGCCCTGGCGGCTTCCCTGGTGGTCCAGTGTGGGCACCGGAGGGGGGGCTGCCCTGATAAACAATCAGCGCGAACCCCCCCTGTCAGGAGAGCAGCGGATCGGCTCTCCTCTACTTGCGTCTGATCAACGGCTCTTCATGTTTACATCGTTAGGCTCTTTACCACGTGATCAGCCGTGATTGGACACGGCTGATCACGTGGTAAAGAGCCTCCGCCGGAGACTCTTTACCTAGATCGGAGATGCAGGGTGTCAGAGTGACACCGCGCGGGCCGGCATGTTGTCCTGCAGGACGTCAATAGACAACCAGTCAGGATAACACAACCGCTTCCCGGACTTCAATTGTCTATTGACCGGGCGGGAAGTGGTTAGTAAAAAAATACATTTATTTCCAATATTTTCTAGCTCCATCTAGTGGCCATAATGTGGTATTTTTCCTGATTCACTATATTCTGTATGAATGGATAACATTTGACCTGCAGAGAAAAAGTCTAATACCATTCGATTTCTCATTTGCACAAAATGAATGGACACGCAGTTTCACGGGACCTTTTTTTAAAACAAATTTTGTCCTTTTATTTTTACCTTTTTCTCTGAGTAGAAATCTATGTTTGTCTCAAGAATATTTAAATATTGACTCCCTACCTCTGCTGGAAGTCTTTTCCGAGCGCCAACTTCAAGGATTCCGAACACTCTCCTCCTCCGGCTGGTCCCGGGGTCGTCCGCATTTCTAGTGTCTTGTTTTTAGAACTCCAGGTCGAGAATTCTGCTCCATTGTTTACCATCCCGGTAAATATTATATAGATGGGAGATTTGTAGCGAGAAGCTTGCACTCCGTCATCCTAACGGGAACGGCTGTGTCATCACTGTGCTTTCTATGAGATCACGGGGTGACCCCCGAGCCCCATCTTCATGGTGACCCCCGAGCCCCATCTTCATGGTGACCCTCCGAGCCCCATCTTCATGGTGACCCCCGAGCCCCATCTTCATGGTGACCCCCGAGCCCCATCTTCCTGGTGACCCCCCGAGCCCCATCTTCAGGGTGACCCCCGAGCCCCATCTTCATGGTGTTCCCCGAGCCCCATCCTTATGGTGACCCCCGAGCCCCATCTTCATGGTGACCCCCGAGAACCATCTTCATGGTGACCCCCGAGCCCCATCTTCATGGTGACCCCCGAGAACCATCTTCATGGTGACCCCCGAGCCCCATCTTCATGGTGACCCCCGAGAACCATCTTCATGGTGACCCCCAAGAACCATCTTCATGGTGACCCCTGAGACCCATCTTCATGGTGACCCCCAAACCCCATCTTCATGGTGACCCTCCGAGCCCCATCTTCATGGTGACCCCCAAGCCCCATTTTCGTGGTGACCCCCAAGCCCCATCTTCATAGTGACCCCCGAGAACCATCTTCATGGTGACCCCCGAGCCCCATCTTCATGGTGACCCCCGAGCCCCATCTTCATGGTGACCCCCGAGAACCATCTTCATGGTGACCCCCGAGCCCCATCTTCATGGTGACCCCCGAGAACCATCTTCATGGTGACCCCCGAGAACCATCTTCACGGTGACCCCTGAGAACCATCTTCATGGTGACCCCCGAACCCCATCTTCATGGTGACCCCCGAGCCCCATCTTCATGGTGACCCCCCAAACCCCATCTTCATGGTGGCCCCCCGAGCCCCATCTTCATGGTGACCCCCAAACCCCATCTTCATGATGACCCTCCGAGCCCCATCTTCATGGTGACCCTCCGAGCCCCATCTTCATGGTGACCCCCGAGCCCCATCTTCATGGTGACCCCAAACCCCATCTTCATGGTGACCCTCCGAGCCCCATCTTCATGGTGACCCCCGAGCCCCATCTTCATGGTGACCCCCAAACCCCATCTTCATGGTGACCCTCCGAACCCCATCTTCATGGTGACCCCGAGCCCCATCTTCATGGTGACCCCCGAGCCCCATCTTCATGGTGACCCCCGAGAACCATCTTCATGGTGACCCCCCGAGCCCCATCTTCATGGTGACCCCCGAGAACCATCTTCATGGTGACCCCCGAGCCCCATCTTCATGGTGACCCCCGAGAACCATCTTCATGGTGACCCCCGAGCCCCATCTTCATGGTGACCCCCGAGCCCCATCTTCATGGTGACCCCTGAGCCCCATCTTCATGGTGACCCCCGAGCCCCATCTTCATGGTGACCCAAGAGCCCCATCTTCATGGTGACCCCGAGCCCCATCTTCATGGTGACCCCCAAGAACCATCTTCACGGTGACCCCCGAGAACCATCTTCACGGTGACCCCCGAGAACCATCTTCATGGTGACCCCCGAGCCCCATCTTCATGGTGAACCCCGAACCCCGTCTTCATGGTGACCCCAGAGCCCCATCTTCATGGTGACCCCCAAACCCCATCTTCATGGTGACCCTCCGAACCCCATCTTCATGGTGACCCCCGAGCCCCATCTTCATGGTGACCCCCGAGAACCATCTTCATGGTGACCCCCCGAGCCCCATCTTCATGGTGACCCCCGAGAACCATCTTCATGGTGACCCCCGAGCCCCATCTTCATGGTGACCCCCGAGCCCGATCTTCATGGTGACCCCTGAGCCCCATCTTCATGGTGACCCCCGAGCCCCATCTTCATGGTGACCCAAGAGCCCCATCTTCATGGTGACCCCGAGCCCCATCTTCATGGTGACCCCCAAGAACCATCTTCACGGTGACCCCCGAGAACCATCTTCATGGTGACCCCCGAGCCCCATCTTCATGGTGACCCCCAAACCCCATCTTCATGGTGACCCTCCGAGCCCCATCTTCATGGTGACCCCCGAGAACCATCTTCATGGTGACCCCCGAGCCCCATCTTCATGGTGACCCCCGAGAACCATCTTCATGGTGACCCCCGAGAACCATCTTCACGGTGACCCCTGAGAACCATCTTCATGGTGACCCCCGAACCCCATCTTCATGGTGACCCCAGAGCCCCATCTTCATGGTGACCCCCCAAACCCCATCTTCATGGTGACCCTCCGAGCCCCATCTTCATGGTGACCCCCAAACCCCATCTTCATGATGACCCTCCGAGCCCCATCTTCATGGTGACCCTCCGAGCCCCATCTTCATGGTGACCCCCGAGCCCCATCTTCATGGTGACCCCAAACCCCATCTTCATGGTGACCCTCCGAGCCCCATCTTCATGGTGACCCCCGAGCCCCATCTTCATGGTGACCCCCAAACTCCATCTTCATGGTGACCCTCCAAACCCCATCTTCATGGTGACCCCGAGCCCCATCTTCATGGTGACCCCCGAGCCCCATCTTCATGGTGACCCCCGAGAACCATCTTCATGGTGACCCCCGAGCCCCATCTTCATGGTGACCCCCGAGCCCGATCTTCATGGTGACCCCCGAGCCCCATCTTCATGGTGACCCAAGATCCCCATCTTCATGGTGACCCCGAGCCCCATCTTCATGGTGACCCCCAAGAACCATCTTCACGGTGACCCCCGAGAACCATCTTCACGGTGACCCCCGAGAACCATCTTCATGGTGACCCCCGAGCCCCATCTTCATGGTGACCCCCGAACCCCGTCTTCATGGTGACCCCAGAGCCCCATCTTCATGGTGACCCCCAAACCCCATCTTCATGGTGACCCTCCGAGCCCCATCTTCATGGTGACCCCCAAACCCCATCTTCATGGTGACCCTCCGAGCCCCATCTTCATGGTGACCCTCCGAGCCCCATCTTCATGGTGACCCCCGAGCCCCATCTTCATGGTGACCCCAAACCCCATCTTCATGGTGACCCTCCGAGCCCCATCTTCATGGTGACCCCCGAGCCCCATCTTCATGGTGACCCCCAAACCCCATTTTCATGGTGACCCTCCGAACCCCATCTTCATGGTGACCCCCGAGCCCCATCTTCATGGTGACCCCCGAGAACCATCTTCATGGTGACCCCCCGAGCCCCATCTTCATGGTGACCCCCGAGAACCATCTTCATGGTGACCCCTGAGCCCCATCTTCATGGTGACCCCCGAGCCCCATCTTCATGGTGAACCCCGAGCCCCATCTTCATGGTGACCCCCGAGCCCCATCTTCATGGTGACCCCCGAGCCCCATCTTCATGGTGACCCCAAACCCCATCTTCATGGTGACCCTCCGAGCCCCATCTTCATGGTGACCCCCGAGCCCCATCTTCATGGTGACCCCCAAACTCCATCTTCATGGTGACCCTCCGAACCCCATCTTCATGGTGACCCCCGAGCCCCATCTTCATGGTGACCCCCGAGCCCCATCTTCATGGTGACCCCCGAGCCCCATCTTCATGGTGACCCCCGAGCCCCATCTTCATGGTGACCCCGAGCCCCATCTTCATGGTGACCCAAGAGCCCCATCTTCATGGTGACCCATGAGCCCCATCTTCATGGTGACCCCCGAGCCCCATCTTCATGGTGACCCCCGAGAACCATCTTCATGGTGACCCCCGAGCCCCATCTTCATGGTGACCCCCGAGAACCATCTTCATGGTGACCCCCGAGAACCATCTTCACGGTGACCCCTGAGAACCATCTTCATGGTGACCCCCGAACCCCATCTTCATGGTGACCCCAGAGCCCCATCTTCATGGTGACCCCCCAAACCCCATCTTCATGGTGACCCTCCGAGCCCCATCTTCATGGTGACCCCCAAACCCCATCTTCATGATGACCCTCCGAGCCCCATCTTCATGGTGACCCTCCGAGCCCCATCTTCATGGTGACCCCCGAGCCCCATCTTCATGGTGACCCCAAACCCCATCTTCATGGTGACCCTCCGAGCCCCATCTTCATGGTGACCCCCGAGCCCCATCTTCATGGTGACCCCCAAACTCCATCTTCATGGTGACCCTCCGAACCCCATCTTCATGGTGACCCCGAGCCCCATCTTCATGGTGACCCCCGAGCCCCATCTTCATGGTGACCCCCGAGAACCATCTTCATGGTGACCCCCCGAGAACCATCTTCATGGTGACCCCCGAGAACCATCTTCATGGTGACCCCCGAGCCCCATCTTCATGGTGACCCCCGAGAACCATCTTCATGGTGACCCCCGAGCCCCATCTTCATGGTGACCCCCGAGCCCGATCTTCATGGTGACCCCTGAGCCCCATCTTCATGGTGACCCCCGAGCCCCATCTTCATGGTGACCCAAGAGCCCCATCTTCATGGTGACCCCGAGCCCCATCTTCATGGTGACCCCCAAGAACCATCTTCACGGTGACCCCCGAGAACCATCTTCACGGTGACCCCCGAGAACCATCTTCATGGTGACCCCCGAGCCCCATCTTCATGGTGACCCCCGAACCCCGTCTTCATGGTGACCCCAGAGCCCCATCTTCATGGTGACCCCCAAACCCCATCTTCATGGTGACCCTCCGAACCCCATCTTCATGGTGACCCCCGAGCCCCATCTTCATGGTGACCCCCGAGAACCATCTTCATGGTGACCCCCGAGCCCGATCTTCATGGTGACCCCTGAGCCCCATCTTCATGGTGACCCCCGAGCCCCATCTTCATGGTGACCCAAGATCCCCATCTTCATGGTGACCCCGAGCCCCATCTTCATGGTGACCCCCAAGAACCATCTTCACGGTGACCCCCGAGAACCATCTTCACGGTGACCCCCGAGAACCATCTTCATGGTGACCCCCGAGCCCCATCTTCATGGTGACCCCCGAACCCCGTCTTCATGGTGACCCCAGAGCCCCATCTTCATGGTGACCCCCAAACCCCATCTTCATGGTGACCCTCCGAGCCCCATCTTCATGGTGACCCCCAAACCCCATCTTCATGGTGACCCTCCGAGCCCCATCTTCATGGTGACCCTCCGAGCCCCATCTTCATGGTGACCCCCGAGCCCCATCTTCATGGTGACCCCAAACCCCATCTTCATGGTGACCCTCCGAGCCCCATCTTCATGGTGACCCCCGAGCCCCATCTTCATGGTGACCCCCAAACCCCATCTTCATGGTGACCCTCCGAACCCCATCTTCATGGTGACCCCCGAGCCCCATCTTCATGGTGACCCCCGAGAACCATCTTCATGGTGACCCCCCGAGCCCCATCTTCATGGTGACCCCCGAGAACCATCTTCATGGTGACCCCCGAGCCCCATCTTCATGGTGACCCCCGAGCCCCATCTTCATGGTGAACCCCGAGCCCCATCTTCATGGTGACCCCCGAGCCCCATCTTCATGGTGACCCCCGAGCCCCATCTTCATGGTGACCCCGAGCCCCATCTTCATGGTGACCCCCAAGAACCATCTTCACGGTGACCCCCGAGAACCATCTTCACGGTGACCCCCGAGAACCATCTTCATGGTGACCCCCGAGCCCCATCTTCATGGTGACCCCCGAACCCCGTCTTCATGGTGACCCCAGAGCCCCATCTTCATGGTGACCCCCAAACCCCATCTTCATGGTGACCCTCCGAGCCCCATCTTCATGGTGACCCCCAAACCCCATCTTCATGGTGACCCTCCGAGCCCCATCTTCATGGTGACCCTCCGAGCCCCATCTTCATGGTGACCCCCGAGCCCCATCTTCATGGTGACCCCAAACCCCATCTTCATGGTGACCCTCCGAGCCCCATCTTCATGGTGACCCCCGAGCCCCATCTTCATGGTGACCCCCAAACCCCATCTTCATGGTGACCCTCCGAACCCCATCTTCATGGTGACCCCCGAGCCCCATCTTCATGGCGACCCCCGAGCCCCATCTTCATGGCGACCCCCGAGCCCCATCTTCATGGTGACCCCGAGACCCATCTTCATGGTGACCCAAGAGCCCCTTCTTCATGGTGACCCATGAGCCCCATCTTCATGGTGACCCCCGAGCCCCATCTTCATGGTGACCCCGAGCCCCATCTTCATGGTGACCCCGAGCCCCATCTTCATGGTGACCGCCGAACCCCATCTTCATGGTGACCCATGAGCCCCATCTTCATGGTGACCCCCGAGCCCCATCTTCATGGTGACCCCCGAGCCCCATCTTCATGGTGACCCCCGAGCCCCATCTTCGTGGTGACCCCCAATCCCCATCTTCATGGTGACCCCCGAGAACCATCTTCATGGAGACCCCCGAGAACCATCTTCATGGAGACCCCCGAGAACCATCTTCATGGTGACCCCCGAGAACCATCTTCATGGTGACTCCCGAGAACCATCTTCATGGTGACCCCCAAGCCCCATCTTCATGGTGACCCCCAAGCCCCATCTTCATGGTGACCCCCGAGAACCATCTGACTGCATACAGCGACTGCGTACCGCAGCTGCGTACAGCGACTGTGTACAGAGACTGCGTACAGTGACTGCATACAGCGACTGCGTACCGCGACTGCCTACAGACTGCGTACAGAGACTGCGTACAGCGACTGTGTACAGCGACTGCATACAGTGACTGCATACAGTGACTGCGTACAGCGACTGCTTACCGCGACTGTGTACAGCGACTGCGTGCAGCGAATCACCCAGAACAGGTGCAGCCAGCATGGAACACAAATACATCTCATACATCCTAATTCTTCACTGCCACAGCTGTGTGACTGAGTATATATGATACATTATACATGATATATAGATATACCCAGATGGGAGGAGGCAACGCACTTCTGAAGATTATTCAGTAGCAGTGGCGGCTGGCACTCTAATTTTTTTTTGGGGGGGGGGGCACAAACACACTAAAAATTCTAAAAAATATTTAAAAAAAAACATCAATTGCAGCCACTGCGCCCATTATATGCAGCCATTGTGCCCATTAAATGCCACCACTGTGTGTCCATCATATGCAGCCACTGTGCCCATCAATTGCAGCCACTGTGCCCATCAATTGCAGCCACTGTGCCCATCAACTACAGCCACTGTGCCCATCAAATCCAGCCCCTGTGCCCATCATATGCAAATATTGTGCTCATCATATGCAGCCAATGTGCCCATCCTGTGCCCATAAAATGTAGCCACTGTGGCCATAAAATGCAGCCACTGTGCCCATCAAATGTAGCCACTGTGCCCATCAAATACAGTCACTGTGCCCCCTGTCCGCCCATCACTGTGCCCCCTGTCCGCCTGTTGTCTTGGTGGCCCTGGCGGCTTCCCTGGTGGTCCAGTGTGGGCACCGGAGGGGGGGCTGCCCTGATAAACAATCAGCGCGAACCCCCCCTGTCAGGAGAGCAGCGGATCGGCTCTCCTCTACTTGCGTCTGATCAACGGCTCTTCATGTTTACATCGTTAGGCTCTTTACCACGTGATCAGCCGTGATTGGACACGGCTGATCACGTGGTAAAGAGCCTCCGCCGGAGACTCTTTACCTAGATCGGAGATGCAGGGTGTCAGAGTGACACCGCGCGGGCCGGCATGTTGTCCTGCAGGACGTCAATAGACAACCAGTCAGGATAACACAACCGCTTCCCGGACGTCAATTGTCTATTGACCGGGCGGGAAGTGGTTAGTAAAAAAATACATTTATTTCCAATATTTTCTAGCTCCATCTAGTGGCCATAATGTGGTATTTTTCCTGATTCACTATATTCTGTATGAATGGATAACATTTGACCTGCAGAGAAAAAGTCTAATACCATTCGATTTCTCATTTGCACAAAATGAATGGACACGCAGTTTCACGGGACCTTTTTTTAAAACAAATTTTGTCCTTTTATTTTTACCTTTTTCTCTGAGTAGAAATCTATGTTTGTCTCAAGAATATTTAAATATTGACTCCCTACCTCTGCTGGAAGTCTTTTCCGAGCGCCAACTTCAAGGATTCCGAACACTCTCCTCCTCCGGCTGGTCCCGGGGTCGTCCGCATTTCTAATGTCTTGTTTTTAGAACTCCAGGTCGAGAATTCTGCTCCATTGTTTACCATCCCGGTAAATATTATATAGATGGGAGATTTGTAGCGAGAAGCTTGCACTCCGTCATCCTAACGGGAACGGCTGTGTCATCACTGTGCTTTCTATGAGATCACGGGGTGACCCCCGAGCCCCATCTTCATGGTGACCCCCGAGCCCCATCTTCATGTTGACCCTCCGAGCCCCATCTTCATGGTGACCCCCGAGCCCCATCTTCATGGTGACCCCCGAGCCCCATCTTCATGGTGACCCTCCGAGCCCCATCTTCATGGTGACCCCCGAGCCCCATCTTCATGGTGTTCCCCGAGCCCCATCCTTATGGTGACCCCCGAGCCACATCTTCATGGTGACCCCCGAGAACCATCTTCATGGTGACCCCCGAGCCCCATCTTCATGGTGACCCCCGAGAACCATCTTCATGGTGACCCCCGAGCCCCATCTTCATGGTGACCCCCGAGAACCATCTTCATGGTGACCCCCGAGAACCATCTTCACGGTGACCCCTGAGAACCATCTTCATGGTGACCCCCAAACCCCATCTTCATGGTGACCCTCCGAGCCCCATCTTCATGGTGACCCCCAAGCCCCATTTTCGTGGTGACCCCCAAGCCCCATCTTCATAGTGACCCCCGAGAACCATCTTCATGGTGACCCCCGAGCCCCATCTTCATAGTGACCCCCGAGCCCCATCTTCATGGTGACCCCCGAGCCCCATCTTCATGGTGACCCCCGAGCCCCATCTTCATGGTGACCCCGAGCCCCATCTTCATGGTGACCCCAGAGCCCCATCTTCATGGTGACCCATGAGCCCCATCTTCATGGTGACCCCCGAGCCCCATCTTCATGGTGACCCCCGAGAACCATCTTCATGGTGACCCCCGAGCCCCATCTTCATGGTGACCCCCGAGAACCATCTTCATGGTGACCCCCGAGAACCATCTTCACGGTGACCCCTGAGAACCATCTTCATGGTGACCCCCGAACCCCATCTTCATGGTGACCCCAGAGCCCCATCTTCATGGTGACCCCCAAACCCCATCTTCATGGTGACCCTCCGAGCCCCATCTTCATGGTGACCCCCAAACCCCATCTTCATGATGACCCTCCGAGCCCCATCTTCATGGTGACCCTCCGAGCCCCATCTTCATGGTGACCCCCGAGCCCCATCTTCATGGTGACCCCAAACCCCATCTTCATGGTGACCCTCCGAGCCCCATCTTCATGGTGACCCCCGAGCCCCATCTTCATGGTGACCCCCAAACTCCATCTTCATGGTGACCCTCCGAACCCCATCTTCATGGTGACCCCGAGCCCCATCTTCATGGTGACCCCCGAGCCCCATCTTCATGGTGACCCCCGAGAACCATCTTCATGGTGACCCCCCGAGCCCCATCTTCATGGTGACCCCCGAGAACCATCTTCATGGTGACCCCCGAGCCCCATCTTCATGGTGACCCCCGAGAACCATCTTCATGGTGACCCCCGAGCCCCATCTTCATGGTGACCCCCGAGCCCGATCTTCATGGTGACCCCTGAGCCCCATCTTCATGGTGACCCCCGAGCCCCATCTTCATGGTGACCCAAGAGCCCCATCTTCATGGTGACCCCGAGCCCCATCTTCATGGTGACCCCCAAGAACCATCTTCACGGTGACCCCCGAGAACCATCTTCACGGTGACCCCCGAGAACCATCTTCATGGTGACCCCCGAGCCCCATCTTCATGGTGACCCCCGAACCCCGTCTTCATGGTGACCCCAGAGCCCCATCTTCATGGTGACCCCCAAACCCCATCTTCATGGTGACCCTCCGAACCCCATCTTCATGGTGACCCCCGAGCCCCATCTTCATGGTGACCCCCGAGAACCATCTTCATGGTGACCCCCCGACCCCCATCTTCATGGTGACCCCCGAGAACCATCTTCATGGTGACCCCCGAGCCCCATCTTCATGGTGACCCCCGAGCCCGATCTTCATGGTGACCCCTGAGCCCCATCTTCATGGTGACCCCCGAGCCCCATCTTCATGGTGACCCAAGATCCCCATCTTCATGGTGACCCCGAGCCCCATCTTCATGGTGACCCCCAAGAACCATCTTCACGGTGACCCCCGAGAACCATCTTCACGGTGACCCCCGAGAACCATCTTCATGGTGACCCCCGAGCCCCATCTTCATGGTGACCCCCGAACCCCGTCTTCATGGTGACCCCAGAGCCCCATCTTCATGGTGACCCCCAAACCCCATCTTCATGGTGACCCTCCGAGCCCCATCTTCATGGTGACCCCCAAACCCCATCTTCATGGTGACCCTCCGAGCCCCATCTTCATGGTGACCCTCCGAGCCCCATCTTCATGGTGACCCCCGAGCCCCATCTTCATGGTGACCCCAAACCCCATCTTCATGGTGACCCTCCGAGCCCCATCTTCATGGTGACCCCCGAGCCCCATCTTCATGGTGACCCCCAAACCCCATCTTCATGGTGACCCTCCGAACCCCATCTTCATGGTGACCCCCGAGCCCCATCTTCATGGTGACCCCCGAGAACCATCTTCATGGTGACCCCCCGAGCCCCATCTTCATGGTGACCCCCGAGCCCCATCTTCATGGTGAACCCCGAGCCCCATCTTCATGGTGACCCCCGAGCCCCATCTTCATGGTGACCCCCGAGCCCCATCTTCATGGTGACCCCCAAGAACCATCTTCACGGTGACCCCCGAGAACCATCTTCATGGTGACCCCCGAGCCCCATCTTCATGGTGACCCCCGAACCCCGTCTTCATGGTGACCCCAGAGCCCCATCTTCATGGTGACCCCCAAACCCCATCTTCATGGTGACCCTCCGAACCCCATCTTCATGGTGACCCCCGAGCCCCATCTTCATGGTGACCCCCGAGAACCATCTTCATGGTGACCCCCCGAGCCCCATCTTCATGGTGACCCCCGAGAACCATCTTCATGGTGACCCCCGAGCCCCATCTTCATGGTGACCCCCGAGCCCGATCTTCATGGTGACCCCTGAGCCCCATCTTCATGGTGACCCCCGAGCCCCATCTTCATGGTGACCCAAGAGCCCCATCTTCATGGTGACCCCGAGCCCCATCTTCATGGTGACCCCCAAGAACCATCTTCACGGTGACCCCCGAGAACCATCTTCACGGTGACCCCCGAGAACCATCTTCATGGTGACCCCCGAGCCCCATCTTCATGGTGACCCCCGAACCCCGTCTTCATGGTGACCCCAGAGCCCCATCTTCATGGTGACCCCCAAACCCCATCTTCATGGTGACCCTCCGAGCCCCATCTTCATGGTGACCCCCGAACCCCATCTTCATGGTGACCCTCCGAGCCCCATCTTCATGGTGACCCTCCGAGCCCCATCTTCATGGTGACCCCCGAGCCCCATCTTCATGGTGACCCCCGAGCCCCATCTTCATGGTGACCCCCGAGCCCCATCTTCATGGTGACCCCAGAGCCCCATCTTCATGGTGACCCCCAAACCCCATCTTCATGGTGACCCTCCGAGCCCCATCTTCATGGTGACCCCCGAGCCCCATCTTCATGGTGACCCCCCGAGCCCCATCTTCATGGTGACCCCCGAGAACCATCTTCATGGTGACCCCCGAGCCCCATCTTCATGGTGACCCCCGAGCCCCATCTTCATGGTGACCCCCGAGCCCCATCTTCATGGTGACCCCCGAGCCCCATCTTCATGGTGACCCCCGAGCCCCATCTTCATGGTGACCCCCGAGCCCCATCTTCATGGTGACCCCGAGCCCCATCTTCATGGTGACCCCCGAGCCCCATCTTCATGGTGACCCCCGAGCCCCATCTTCATGGTGACCCCCGAGCCCCATCTTCATGGTGACCCCCGAGACCCATCTTCATGGTGACCCCCGAACCCCATCTTCATGGTGACCCCAGAGCCCCATCTTCATGGTGACCCCCCAAACCCCATCTTCATGGTGACCCTCCGAGCCCCATCTTCATGGTGACCCCCAAACCCCATCTTCATGATGACCCTCCGAGCCCCATCTTCATGGTGACCCTCCGAGCCCCATCTTCATGGTGACCCCCAAGCCCCATCTTCATGGTGACCCCAAACCCCATCTTCATGGTGACCCTCCGAGCCCCATCTTCATGGTGACCCCCGAGCCCCATCTTCATGGTGACCCCCAAACTCCATCTTCATGGTGACCCTCCGAACCCCATCTTCATGGTGACCCCCGAGCCCCATCTTCATGGTGACCCCCGAGCCCCATCTTCATGGTGACCCCGAGCCCCATCTTCATGGTGACCCAAGAGCCCCATCTTCATGGTGACCCATGAGCCCCATCTTCATGGTGACCCCCGAGCCCCATCTTCATGGTGACCCCCGAGAACCATCTTCATGGTGACCCCCGAGCCCCATCTTCATGGTGACCCCCGAGAACCATCTTCATGGTGACCCCCGAGAACCATCTTCACGGTGACCCCTGAGAACCATCTTCATGGTGACCCCCGAACCCCATCTTCATGGTGACCCCAGAGCCCCATCTTCATGGTGACCCCCCAAACCCCATCTTCATGGTGACCCTCCGAGCCCCATCTTCATGGTGACCCCCAAACCCCATCTTCATGATGACCCTCCGAGCCCCATCTTCATGGTGACCCTCCGAGCCCCATCTTCATGGTGACCCCCGAGCCCCATCTTCATGGTGACCCCAAACCCCATCTTCATGGTGACCCTCCGAGCCCCATCTTCATGGTGACCCCCGAGCCCCATCTTCATGGTGACCCCCAAACTCCATCTTCATGGTGACCCTCCGAACCCCATCTTCATGGTGACCCCGAGCCCCATCTTCATGGTGACCCCCGAGCCCCATCTTCATGGTGACCCCCGAGAACCATCTTCATGGTGACCCCCCGAGCCCCATCTTCATGGTGACCCCCGAGAACCATCTTCATGGTGACCCCCGAGCCCCATCTTCATGGTGACCCCCGAGAACCATCTTCATGGTGACCTCCGAGCCCCATCTTCATGGTGACCCCCGAGCCCGATCTTCATGGTGACCCCTGAGCCCCATCTTCATGGTGACCCCCGAGCCCCATCTTCATGGTGACCCAAGAGCCCCATCTTCATGGTGACCCCCGAGCCCCATCTTCATGGTGACCCCCAAGAACCATCTTCACGGTGACCCCCGAGAACCATCTTCACGGTGACCCCCGAGAACCATCTTCATGGTGACCCCCGAGCCCCATCTTCATGGTGACCCCCGAACCCCATCTTCATGGTGACCCCAGAGCCCCATCTTCATGGTGACCCCCAAACCCCATCTTCATGGTGACCCTCCGAACCCCATCTTCATGGTGACCCCCGAGCCCCATCTTCATGGTGACCCCCGAGAACCATCTTCATGGTGACCCCCCGAGCCCCATCTTCATGGTGACCCCCGAGAACCATCTTCATGGTGACCCCCGAGCCCCATCTTCATGGTGACCCCCGAGCCCGATCTTCATGGTGACCCCCGAGCCCCATCTTCATGGTGACCCCCGAGCCCCATCTTCATGGTGACCCAAGATCCCCATCTTCATGGTGACCCCGAGCCCCATCTTCATGGTGACCCCCAAGAACCATCTTCACGGTGACCCCCGAGAACCATCTTCACGGTGACCCCCGAGAACCATCTTCATGGTGACCCCCGAGCCCCATCTTCATGGTGACCCCCGAACCCCGTCTTCATGGTGACCCCAGAGCCCCATCTTCATGGTGACCCCCAAACCCCATCTTCATGGTGACCCCCCGAGCCCCATCTTCATGGTGACCCCCAAACTCCATCTTCATGGTGACCCTCCGAGCCCCATCTTCATGGTGACCCTCCGAGCCCCATCTTCATGGTGACCCCCGAGCCCCATCTTCATGGTGACCCCCGAGCCCCATCTTCATGGTGACCCCAGAGCCCCATCTTCATGGTGACCCCCGAGCCCCATCTTCATGGTGACCCCAGAGCCCCATCTTCATGGTGACCCCCGAGCCCCATCTTCATGGTGACCCCCGAGAACCATCTTCATGGTGACCCCCGAGAACCATCTTCATGGTGACCCCCGAGAACCATCTTCATGGTGACCCCCGAGCCCCATCTTCATGGTGACCCCCGAGCCCCATCTTCATGGTGACCCCAGAGCCCCATCTTCATGGTGACCCCCCAAACCCCATCTTCATGGTGACCCTCCGAGCCCCATCTTCATGGTGACCCCCGAGCCCCATCTTCATGGTGACCCCCGAGAACCATCTTCATGGTGACCCCCGAGCCCCATCTTCATGGTGACCCCCGAGAACCATCTTCATGGTGACCCCCGAGCCCCATCTTCATGGTGACCCCCGAGCCCGATCTTCATGGTGACCCCCAAGCCCCATCTTCATGGTGACCCCCGAGCCCCATCTTCATGGTGACCCAAGAGCCCCATCTTCATGGTGACCCCGAGCCCCATCTTCATGGTGACCCCCAAGAACCATCTTCACGGTGACCCCCGAGAACCATCTTCACGGTGACCCCCGAGAACCATCTTCATGGTGACCCCCGAGCCCCGTCTTCATGGTGACCCCCGAACCCCGTCTTCATGGTGACCCCAGAGCCCCATCTTCATGGTGACCCCCAAACCCCATCTTCATGGTGACCCTCCGAACCCCATCTTCATGGTGACCCCCGAGCCCCATCTTCATGGTGACCCCCGAGAACCATCTTCATGGTGACCCCCCGAGCCCCATCTTCATGGTGACCCCCGAGAACCATCTTCATGGTGACCCCCGAGCCCCATCTTCATGGTGACCCCCGAGCCCGATCTTCATGGTGACCCCTGAGCCCCATCTTCATGGTGACCCCCGAGCCCCATCTTCATGGTGACCCAAGAGCCCCATCTTCATGGTGACCCCGAGCCCCATCTTCATGGTGACCCCCAAGAACCATCTTCACGGTGACCCCCGAGAACCATCTTCACGGTGACCCCCGAGAACCATCTTCATGGTGACCCCCGAGCCCCATCTTCATGGTGACCCCCGAACCCCATCTTCATGGTGACCCCAGAGCCCCATCTTCATGGTGACCCCCAAACCCCATCTTCATGGTGACCCTCCGAGCCCCATCTTCATGGTGACCCCCAAACCCCATCTTCATGGTGACCCTCCGAACCCCATCTTCATGGTGACCCCGAGCCCCATCTTCATGGTGACCCCCGAGCCCCATCTTCATGGTGACCCCCCAAACCCCATCTTCATGGTGACCCCCCGAGCCCCATCTTCATGGTGACCCCCGAGAACCATCTTCATGGTGACCCCCGAGCCCCATCTTCATGGTGACCCCCGAGCCCGATCTTCATGGTGACCCCTGAGCCCCATCTTCATGGTGACCCCCGAGCCCCATCTTCATGGTGACCCAAGAGCCCCATCTTCATGGTGACCCCGAGCCCCATCTTCATGGTGACCCCCAAGAACCATCTTCACGGTGACCCCCGAGAACCATCTTCATGGTGACCCCCGAGCCCCATCTTCATGGTGACCCCCAAACCCCATCTTCATGGTGACCCTCCGAGCCCCATCTTCATGGTGACCCCCAAACCCCATCTTCATGGTGACCCTCCGAGCCCCATCTTCATGGTGACCCCCGAGCCCCATCTTCATGGTGACCCCAAACCCCATCTTCATGGTGACCCTCCGAGAACCATCTTCATGGTGACCCCCGAGCCCCATCTTCATGGTGACCCCCGAGCCCCATCTTCATGGTGACCCCCGAGCCCCATCTTCGTGGTGACCCCCAATCCCCATCTTCATGGTGACCCCCGAGAACCATCTTCATGGAGACCCCCGAGAACCATCTTCATGGAGACCCCCGAGAACCATCTTCATGGTGACCCCCGAGAACCATCTTCATGGTGACTCCCGAGAACCATCTTCATGGTGACCCCCAAGCCCCATCTTCATGGTGACCCCCAAGCCCCATCTTCATGGTGACCCCCGAGAACCATCTGACTGCATACAGCGACTGCGTACCGCAGCTGCGTACAGCGACTGTGTACAGAGACTGCGTACAGTGACTGCATACAGCGACTGCGTACCGCGACTGCCTACAGACTGCGTACAGAGACTGCGTACAGCGACTGTGTACAGCGACTGCATACAGTGACTGCATACAGTGACTGCGTACAGCGACTGCTTACCGCGACTGTGTACAGCGACTGCGTGCAGCGAATCACCCAGAACAGGTGCAGCCAGCATGGAACACAAATACATCTCATGCATCCTAATTCTTCACTGCCACAGCTGTGTGACTGAGTATATATGATACATTATACATGATATATAGATATACCCAGATGGGAGGAGGCAACGCACTTCTGAAGATTATTCAGTAGCAGTGGCGGCTGGCACTCTAATTTTTTTTTTGGGGGGGGGGGCACAAACACACTAAAAATTCTAAAAAATATTTAAAAAAAACATCAATTGCAGCCACTGCGCCCATTATATGCAGCCATTGTGCCCATTAAATGCCACCACTGTGTGTCCATCATATGCAGCCACTGTGCCCATCAATTGCAGCCACTGTGCCCATCAATTGCAGCCACTGTGCCCATCAACTACAGCCACTGTGCCCATCAAATCCAGCCCCTGTGCCCATCATATGCAAATATTGTGCTCATCATATGCAGCCAATGTGCCCATCCTGTGCCCATAAAATGTAGCCACTGTGGCCATAAAATGCAGCCACTGTGCCCATCAAATGTAGCCACTGTGCCCATCAAATACAGTCACTGTGCCCCCTGTCCGCCCATCACTGTGCCCCCTGTCCGCCTGTTGTCTTGGTGGCCCTGGCGGCTTCCCTGGTGGTCCAGTGTGGGCACCGGAGGGGGGGCTGCCCTGATAAACAATCAGCGCGAACCCCCCCTGTCAGGAGAGCAGCGGATCGGCTCTCCTCTACTTGCGTCTGATCAACGGCTCTTCATGTTTACATCGTTAGGCTCTTTACCACGTGATCAGCCGTGATTGGACACGGCTGATCACGTGGTAAAGAGCCTCCGCCGGAGACTCTTTACCTAGATCGGAGATGCAGGGTGTCAGAGTGACACCGCGCGGGCCGGCATGTTGTCCTGCAGGACGTCAATAGACAACCAGTCAGGATAACACAACCGCTTCCCGGACGTCAATTGTCTATTGACCGGGCGGGAAGTGGTTAGTAAAAAAATACATTTATTTCCAATATTTTCTAGCTCCATCTAGTGGCCATAATGTGGTATTTTTCCTGATTCACTATATTCTGTATGAATGGATAACATTTGACCTGCAGAGAAAAAGTCTAATACCATTCGATTTCTCATTTGCACAAAATGAATGGACACGCAGTTTCACGGGACCTTTTTTTAAAACAAATTTTGTCCTTTTATTTTTACCTTTTTCTCTGAGTAGAAATCTATGTTTGTCTCAAGAATATTTAAATATTGACTCCCTACCTCTGCTGGAAGTCTTTTCCGAGCGCCAACTTCAAGGATTCCGAACACTCTCCTCCTCCGGCTGGTCCCGGGGTCGTCCGCATTTCTAGTGTCTTGTTTTTAGAACTCCAGGTCGAGAATTCTGCTCCATTGTTTACCATCCCGGTAAATATTATATAGATGGGAGATTTGTAGCGAGAAGCTTGCACTCCGTCATCCTAACGGGAACGGCTGTGTCATCACTGTGCTTTCTATGAGATCACGGGGTGACCCCCGAGCCCCATCTTCATGGTGACCCCCGAGCCCCATCTTCATGTTGACCCTCCGAGCCCCATCTTCATGGTGACCCCCGAGCCCCATCTTCATGGTGACCCCCGAGCCCCATCTTCATGGTGACCCTCCGAGCCCCATCTTCATGGTGACCCCCGAGCCCCATCTTCATGGTGTTCCCCGAGCCCCATCCTTATGGTGACCCCCGAGCCCCATCTTCATGGTGACCCCCGAGAACCATCTTCATGGTGACCCCCGAGCCCCATCTTCATGGTGACCCCCGAGAACCATCTTCATGGTGACCCCCGAGCCCCATCTTCATGGTGACCCCCGAGAACCATCTTCATGGTGACCCCCTGAGAACCATCTTCACGGTGACCCCTGAGAACCATCTTCATGGTGACCCCCAAACCCCATCTTCATGGTGACCCTCCGAGCCCCATCTTCATGGTGACCCCCAAGCCCCATTTTCGTGGTGACCCCCAAGCCCCATCTTCATAGTGACCCCCGAGAACCATCTTCATGGTGACCCCCGAGCCCCATCTTCATAGTGACCCCCGAGCCCCATCTTCATGGTGACCCCCGAGCACCATCTTCATGGTGACCCCCGAGCCCCATCTTCATGGTGACCCCGAGCCCCATCTTCATGGTGACCCCCGAGAACCATCTTCACGGTGACCCCTGAGAACCATCTTCATGGTGACCCCCGAACCCCATCTTCATGGTGACCCCAGAGCCCCATCTTCATGGTGACCCCCCAAACCCCATCTTCATGGTGACCCTCCGAGCCCCATCTTCATGGTGACCCCCAAACCCCATCTTCATGATGACCCTCCGAGCCCCATCTTCATGGTGACCCTCCGAGCCCCATCTTCATGGTGACCCCCGAGCCCCATCTTCATGGTGACCCCAAACCCCATCTTCATGGTGACCCTCCGAGCCCCATCTTCATGGTGACCCCCGAGCCCCATCTTCATGGTGACCCCCAAACTCCATCTTCATGGTGACCCTCCGAACCCCATCTTCATGGTGACCCCGAGCCCCATCTTCATGGTGACCCCCGAGCCCCATCTTCATGGTGACCCCCGAGAACCATCTTCATGGTGACCCCCCGAGCCCCATCTTCATGGTGACCCCCGAGAACCATCTTCATGGTGACCCCCGAGCCCCATCTTCATGGTGACCCCCGAGAACCATCTTCATGGTGACCCCCGAGCCCCATCTTCATGGTGACCCCCGAGCCCGATCTTCATGGTGACCCCTGAGCCCCATCTTCATGGTGACCCCCGAGCCCCATCTTCATGGTGACCCAAGAGCCCCATCTTCATGGTGACCCCGAGCCCCATCTTCATGGTGACCCCCAAGAACCATCTTCACGGTGACCCCCGAGAACCATCTTCACGGTGACCCCCGAGAACCATCTTCATGGTGACCCCCGAGCCCCATCTTCATGGTGACCCCCGAACCCCGTCTTCATGGTGACCCCAGAGCCCCATCTTCATGGTGACCCCCAAACCCCATCTTCATGGTGACCCTCCGAACCCCATCTTCATGGTGACCCCCGAGCCCCATCTTCATGGTGACCCCCGAGAACCATCTTCATGGTGACCCCCCGAGCCCCATCTTCATGGTGACCCCCGAGAACCATCTTCATGGTGACCCCCGAGCCCCATCTTCATGGTGACCCCCGAGCCCCATCTTCATGGTGACCCCTGAGCCCCATCTTCATGGTGACCCCCGAGCCCCATCTTCATGGTGACCCAAGAGCCCCATCTTCATGGTGACCCCGAGCCCCATCTTCATGGTGACCCCCAAGAACCATCTTCACGGTGACCCCCGAGAACCATCTTCACGGTGACCCCCGAGACCCATCTTCATGGTGACCCCCGAGCCCCATCTTCATGGTGACCCCCGAACCCCGTCTTCATGGTGACCCCAGAGCCCCATCTTCATGGTGACCCCCAAACCCCATCTTCATGGTGACCCTCCGAGCCCCATCTTCATGGTGACCCCCAAACCCCATCTTCATGGTGACCCTCCGAGCACCATCTTCATGGTGACCCTCCGAGCCCCATCTTCATGGTGACCCCCGAGCCCCATCTTCATGGTGACCCCAAACCCCATCTTCATGGTGACCCCCCGAGCCCCATCTTCATGGTGACCCCCGAGCCCCCCAAACCCCATCTTCATGATGACCCTCCGAGCCCCATCTTCATGGTGACCCTCCGAGCCCCATCTTCATGGTGACCCCCGAGCCCCATCTTCATGGTGACCCCAAACCCCATCTTCATGGTGACCCTCCGAGCCCCATCTTCATGGTGACCCCCGAGCCCCATCTTCATGGTGACCCCCAAACTCCATCTTCATGGTGACCCTCCGAACCCCATCTTCATGGTGACCCCGAGCCCCATCTTCATGGTGACCCCCGAGCCCCATCTTCATGGTGACCCCCGAGAACCATCTTCATGGTGACCCCCGAGCCCCATCTTCATGGTGACCCCCGAGCCCGATCTTCATGGTGACCCCCGAGCCCCATCTTCATGGTGACCCAAGATCCCCATCTTCATGGTGACCCCGAGCCCCATCTTCATGGTGACCCCCAAGAACCATCTTCACGGTGACCCCCGAGAACCATCTTCACGGTGACCCCCGAGAACCATCTTCATGGTGACCCCCGAGCCCCATCTTCATGGTGACCCCCGAACCCCGTCTTCATGGTGACCCCAGAGCCCCATCTTCATGGTGACCCCCAAACCCCATCTTCATGGTGACCCTCCGAGCCCCATCTTCATGGTGACCCCCAAACCCCATCTTCATGGTGACCCTCCGAGCCCCATCTTCATGGTGACCCTCCGAGCCCCATCTTCATGGTGACCCCCGAGCCCCATCTTCATGGTGACCCCAAACCCCATCTTCATGGTGACCCCCCGAGCCCCATCTTCATGGTGACCCCCGAGCCCCATCTTCATGGTGACCCCCAAACCCCATCTTCATGGTGACCCTCCGAACCCCATCTTCATGGTGACCCCCGAGCCCCATCTTCATGGTGACCCCCGAGACCCATCTTCATGGTGACCCCCCGAGCCCCATCTTCATGGTGACCCCCGAGAACCATCTTCATGGTGACCCCCGAGCCCCATCTTCATGGTGACCCCCGAGCCCCATCTTCATGGTGAACCCCGAGCCCCATCTTCATGGTGACCCCCGAGCCCCATCTTCATGGTGACCCCCGAGCCCCATCTTCATGGTGACCCCCGAGACCCATCTTCATGGCGACCCCCGAGCCCCATCTTCATGGCGTTCCCCGAGCCCCATCTTCATGGTGACCCCCGAGAACCATCTTCATGGTGACCCCCGAGCCCCATCTTCATGGTGACCCCCGAGCCCGATCTTCATGGTGACCCCTAAGCCCCATCTTCATGGTGACCCCCGAGCCCCATCTTCATGGTGACCCAAGAGCCCCATCTTCATGGTGACCCCAAGCCCCATCTTCATGGTGACCCCCAAGAACCATCTTCACGGTGACCCCCGAGAACCATCTTCACGGTGACCCCCGAGAACCATCTTCATGGTGACCCCCGAGCCCCATCTTCATGGTGACCCCCGAACCCCGTCTTCATGGTGACCCCAGAGCCCCATCTTCATGGTGACCCCCAAACCCCATCTTCATGGTGACCCTCCGAGCCCCATCTTCATGGTGACCCCCAAACCCCATCTTCATGGTGACCCTCCGAGCCCCATCTTCATGGTGACCCTCCGAGCCCCATCTTCATGGTGACCCCCGAGCCCCATCTTCATGGTGACCCCCGAGCCCCATCTTCATGGTGACCCCCGAGCCCCATCTTCATGGTGACCCCCGAGCCCCATCTTCATGGTGACCCCAAGCCCCATCTTCATGGTGACCCTCCGAACCCCATCTTCATGGTGACCCCCGAGCCCCATCTTCATGGTGACCCCGAGCCCCATCTTCATGGTGACCCCCCGAGCCCCATCTTCATGGTGACCCCCGAGAACCATCTTCATGGTGACCCCCGAGCCCCATCTTCATGGTGACCCCCGAGCCCCATCTTCATGGTGAACCCCGAGCCCCATCTTCATGGTGACCCCCGAGCCCCATCTTCATGGTGACCCCCGAGCCCCATCTTCATGGTGACCCCCGAGACCCATCTTCATGGAGACCCCCGAGAACCATCTTCATGGAGACCCCCGAGAACCATCTTCATGGTGACCCCCGAGAACCATCTTCATGGTGACTCCCGAGAACCATCTTCATGGTGACCCCCGAGCCCCATCTTCATGGTGACCCCCAAGCCCCATCTTCATGGTGACCCCCGAGAACCATCTGACTGCATACAGCGACTGCGTACCGCAGCTGCGTACAGCGACTGTGTACAGAGACTGCGTACAGTGACTGCATACAGCGACTGCGTACCGCGACTGCCTACAGACTGCGTACAGAGACTGCGTACAGCGACTGCATACAGTGACTGCATACAGTGACTGCGTACAGCGACTGCTTACCGCGACTGTGTACAGCGACTGCGTGCAGCGAATCACCCAGAACAGGTGCAGCCAGCATGGAACACAAATACATCTCATGCATCCTAATTCTTCACTGCCACAGCTGTGTGACTGAGTATATATGATACATTATACATGATATATAGATATACCCAGATGGGAGGAGGCAACGCACTTCTGAAGATTATTCAGTAGCAGTGGCGGCTGGCACTCTAATTTTTTTTTTGGGGGGGGGGGCACAAACACACTAAAAATTCTAAAAAATATTTTAAAAAAAACATCAATTGCAGCCACTGCGCCCATTATATGCAGCCATTGTGCCCATTAAATGCCACCACTGTGTGTCCATCATATGCAGCCACTGTGCCCATCAATTGCAGCCACTGTGCCCATCAATTGCAGCCACTGTGCCCATCAACTACAGCCACTGTGCCCATCAAATCCAGCCCCTGTGCCCATCATATGCAAATATTGTGCTCATCATATGCAGCCAATGTGCCCATCCTGTGCCCATAAAATGTAGCCACTGTGGCCATAAAATGCAGCCACTGTGCCCATCAAATGTAGCCACTGTGCCCATCAAATACAGTCACTGTGCCCCCTGTCCGCCCATCACTGTGCCCCCTGTCCGCCTGTTGTCTTGGTGGCCCTGGCGGCTTCCCCGGTGGTCCAGTGTGGGCACCGGAGGGGGGGCTGCCCTGATAAACAATCATCGCGAACCCCCCCTGTCAGGAGAGCAGCGGATCGGCTCCTCTACTTGCGTCTGATCAACGGCTCTTCATGTTTACATCGTTAGGCTCTTTACCACGTGATCAGCCGTGATTGGACATGGCTGATCACGTGGTAAAGAGCCTCCGCCGGAGACTCTTTACCTAGATCGGAGATGCAGGGTGTCAGAGTGACACCGCGCGGGCCGGCATGTTGTCCTGCAGGACGTCAATAGACAACCAGTCAGGATAACACAACCGCTTCCCGGACGTCAATTGTCTATTGACCGGGCGGGAAGTGGTTAGTAAAAAAATACATTTATTTCCAATATTTTCTAGCTCCATCTAGTGGCCATAATGTGGTATTTTTCCTGATTCACTATATTCTGTATGAATGGATAACATTTGACCTGCAGAGAAAAAGTCTAATACCATTCGATTTCTCATTTGCACAAAATGAATGGACACGCAGTTTCACGGGACCTTTTTTTAAAACAAATTTTGTCCTTTTATTTTTACCTTTTTCTCTGAGTAGAAATCTATGTTTGTCTCAAGAATATTTAAATATTGACTCCCTACCTCTGCTGGAAGTCTTTTCCGAGCGCCAACTTCAAGGATTCCGAACACTCTCCTCCTCCGGCTGGTCCCGGGGTCGTCCGCATTTCTAGTGTCTTGTTTTTAGAACTCCAGGTCGAGAATTCTGCTCCATTGTTTACCATCCCGGTAAATATTATATAGATGGGAGATTTGTAGCGAGAAGCTTGCACTCCGTCATCCTAACGGGAACGGCTGTGTCATCACTGTGCTTTCTATGAGATCACGGGGTGACCCCCGAGCCCCATCTTCATGGTGACCCCCGAGCCCCATCTTCATGTTGACCCTCCGAGCCCCATCTTCATGGTGACCCCCGAGCCCCATCTTCATGGTGACCCCCGAGCCCCATCTTCATGGTGACCCTCCGAGCCCCATCTTCATGGTGACCCCCGAGCCCCATCTTCATGGTGTTCCCCGAGCCCCATCCTTATGGTGACCCCCGAGCCACATCTTCATGGTGACCCCCGAGAACCATCTTCATGGTGACCCCCGAGCCCCATCTTCATGGTGACCCCCGAGAACCATCTTCATGGTGACCCCCGAGCCCCATCTTCATGGTGACCCCCGAGAACCATCTTCATGGTGACCCCCGAGAACCATCTTCACGGTGACCCCTGAGAACCATCTTCATGGTGACCCCCAAACCCCATCTTCATGGTGACCCTCCGAGCCCCATCTTCATGGTGACCCCCAAACCCCATCTTCATGATGACCCTCCGAGCCCCATCTTCATGGTGACCCTCCGAGCCCCATCTTCATGGTGACCCCCAAGCCCCATTTTCGTGGTGACCCCCAAGCCCCATCTTCATGGTGACCCCCGAGCCCCATCTTCATAGTGACCCCCGAGCCCCATCTTCATGGTGACCCCCGAGCCCCATCTTCATGGTGACCCCCGAGCCCCATCTTCATGGTGACCCCGAGCCCCATCTTCATGGTGACCCAAGAGCCCCATCTTCATGGTGACCCATGAGCCCCATCCTTATGGTGACCCCCGAGCCCCATCTTCATGGTGACCCCCGAGAACCATCTTCATGGTGACCCCCGAGCCCCATCTTCATGGTGACCCCCGAGAACCATCTTCATGGTGACCCCCGAGAACCATCTTCACGGTGACCCCTGAGAACCATCTTCATGGTGACCCCCGAACCCCATCTTCATGGTGACCCCAGAGCCCCATCTTCATGGTGACCCCCCAAACCCCATCTTCATGGTGACCCTCCGAGCCCCATCTTCATGGTGACCCCCAAACCCCATCTTCATGATGACCCTCCGAGCCCCATCTTCATGGTGACCCTCCGAGCCCCATCTTCATGGTGACCCCCGAGCCCCATCTTCATGGTGACCCCAAACCCCATCTTCATGGTGACCCTCCGAGCCCCATCTTCATGGTGACCCCCGAGCCCCATCTTCATGGTGACCCCCAAACTCCATCTTCATGGTGACCCTCCGAACCCCATCTTCATGGTGACCCCGAGCCCCATCTTCATGGTGACCCCCGAGCCCCATCTTCATGGTGACCCCCGAGAACCATCTTCATGGTGACCCCCCGAGCCCCATCTTCATGGTGACCCCCGAGAACCATCTTCATGG
The DNA here is from genome assembly GCF_905171775.1 of Rana temporaria. NCBI lineage: Eukaryota > Metazoa > Chordata > Amphibia > Anura > Ranidae > Rana > Rana temporaria. The sequence continues at coordinate 183,117,450 of NC_053497.1, forward strand.
TGACCCCCGAGCCCCATCTTCATGGTGACCCCCGAGAACCATCTTCATGGTGACCCCCGAGCCCCATCTTCATGGTGACCCCAGAGCCCCATCTTCATGGTGACCCCCAGAGCCCCATCTTCATGGTGACCCCCGAGCCCCATCTTCATGGTGACCCCCAAACCCCATCTTCATGGTGACCCTCCGAGCCCCATCTTCATGGTGACCCTCCGAGCCCCATCTTCATGGTGACCCCCGAGCCCCATCTTCATGGTGACCCCAGAACCCCATCTTCATGGTGACCCTCCGAGCCCCATCTTCATGGTGACCCCCGAGCCCCATCTTCATGGTGACCCCCAAACTCCATCTTCATGGTGACCCTCCGAACCCCATCTTCATGGTGACCCCCGAGCCCCATCTTCATGGTGACCCCCGAGCCCCATCTTCATGGTGACCCCCGAGAACCATCTTCATGGTGACCCCCGAGCCCCATCTTCATGGTGACCCCCGAGCCCGATCTTCATGGTGACCCCCGAGCCCCATCTTCATGGTGACCCAAGATCCCCATCTTCATGGTGACCCCGAGCCCCATCTTCATGGTGACCCCCAAGAACCATCTTCACGGTGACCCCCGAGAACCATCTTCACGGTGACCCCCGAGAACCATCTTCATGGTGACCCCCGAGCCCCATCTTCATGGTGACCCCCGAACCCCGTCTTCATGGTGACCCCAGAGCCCCATCTTCATGGTGACCCCCAAACCCCATCTTCATGGTGACCCTCCGAGCCCCATCTTCATGGTGACCCCCAAACCCCATCTTCATGGTGACCCTCCGAGCCCCATCTTCATGGTGACCCTCCGAGCCCCATCTTCATGGTGACCCCCGAGCCCCATCTTCATGGTGACCCCAAACCCCATCTTCATGGTGACCCTCCGAGCCCCATCTTCATGGTGACCCCCGAGCCCCATCTTCATGGTGACCCCCAAACCCCATTTTCATGGTGACCCTCCGAACCCCATCTTCATGGTGACCCCCGAGCCCCATCTTCATGGTGACCCCCGAGAACCATCTTCATGGTGACCCCCCGAGCCCCATCTTCATGGTGACCCCCGAGAACCATCTTCATGGTGACCCCTGAGCCCCATCTTCATGGTGACCCCCGAGCCCCATCTTCATGGTGAACCCCGAGCCCCATCTTCATGGTGACCCCCGAGCCCCATCTTCATGGTGACCCCCGAGCCCCATCTTCATGGTGACCCCCGAGACCCATCTTCATGGCGACCCCCGAGCCCCATCTTCATGGCGTTCCCCGAGCCCCATCTTCATGGTGACCCCCGAGAACCATCTTCATGGTGACCCCCGAGCCCCATCTTCATGGTGACCCCCGAGCCCGATCTTCATGGTGACCCCTAAGCCCCATCTTCATGGTGACCCCCGAGCCCCATCTTCATGGTGACCCCAGAGCCCCATCTTCATGGTGACCCCAAGCCCCATCTTCATGGTGACCCCCAAGAACCATCTTCACGGTGACCCCCGAGAACCATCTTCACGGTGACCCCCGAGAACCATCTTCATGGTGACCCCCGAGCCCCATCTTCATGGTGACCCCCGAACCCCGTCTTCATGGTGACCCCAGAGCCCCATCTTCATGGTGACCCCCAAACCCCATCTTCATGGTGACCCTCCGAGCCCCATCTTCATGGTGACCCCCAAACCCCATCTTCATGGTGACCCTCCGAGCCCCATCTTCATGGTGACCCTCCGAGCCCCATCTTCATGGTGACCCCCGAGCCCCATCTTCATGGTGACCCCAAACCCCATCTTCATGGTGACCCTCCGAGCCCCATCTTCATGGTGACCCCCGAGCCCCATCTTCATGGTGACCCCCAAACCCCATCTTCATGGTGACCCTCCGAACCCCATCTTCATGGTGACCCCCGAGCCCCATCTTCATGGTGACCCCCGAGAACCATCTTCATGGTGACCCCCCGAGCCCCATCTTCATGGTGACCCCCGAGAACCATCTTCATGGTGACCCCCGAGCCCCATCTTCATGGTGACCCCCGAGCCCCATCTTCATGGTGAACCCCGAGCCCCATCTTCATGGTGACCCCCGAGCCCCATCTTCATGTTGACCCCCGAGCCCCATCTTCATGGTGACCCCCGAGACCCATCTTCATGGAGACCCCCGAGAACCATCTTCATGGAGACCCCCGAGAACCATCTTCATGGTGACCCCCGAGAACCATCTTCATGGTGACCCCCGAGAACCATCTTCATGGTGACCCCCAAGCCCCATCTTCATGGTGACCCCCAAGCCCCATCTTCATGGTGACCCCCGAGAACCATCTGACTGCATACAGCGACTGCGTACCGCAGCTGCGTACAGCGACTGTGTACAGAGACTGCGTACAGTGACTGCATACAGCGACTGCGTACCGCGACTGCCTACAGACTGCGTACAGAGACTGCGTACAGCGACTGCATACAGTGACTGCATACAGTGACTGCGTACAGCGACTGCTTACCGCGACTGTGTACAGCGACTGCGTGCAGCGAATCACCCAGAACAGGTGCAGCCAGCATGGAACACAAATACATCTCATGCATCCTAATTCTTCACTGCCACAGCTGTGTGACTGAGTATATATGATACATTATACATGATATATAGATATACCCAGATGGGAGGAGGCAACGCACTTCTGAAGATTATTCAGTAGCAGTGGCGGCTGGCACTCTAATTTTTTTTTTGGGGGGGGGCACAAACACACTAAAAATTCTAAAAAATATTTAAAAAAAAACATCAATTGCAGCCACTGCGCCCATTATATGCAGCCATTGTGCCCATTAAATGCCACCACTGTGTGTCCATCATATGCAGCCACTGTGCCCATCAATTGCAGCCACTGTGCCCATCAATTGCAGCCACTGTGCCCATCAACTACAGCCACTGTGCCCATCAAATCCAGCCCCTGTGCCCATCATATGCAAATATTGTGCTCATCATATGCAGCCAATGTGCCCATCCTGTGCCCATAAAATGTAGCCACTGTGGCCATAAAATGCAGCCACTGTGCCCATCAAATGTAGCCACTGTGCCCATCAAATACAGTCACTGTGCCCCCTGTCCGCCCATCACTGTGCCCCCTGTCCGCCTGTTGTCTTGGTGGCCCTGGCGGCTTCCCCGGTGGTCCAGTGTGGGCACCGGAGGGGGGGCTGCCCTGATAAACAATCATCGCGAACCCCCCTGTCAGGAGAGCAGCGGATCGGCTCCTCTACTTGCGTCTGATCAACGGCTCTTCATGTTTACATCGTTAGGCTCTTTACCACGTGATCAGCCGTGATTGGACATGGCTGATCACGTGGTAAAGAGCCTCCGCCGGAGACTCTTTACCTAGATCGGAGATGCAGGGTGTCAGAGTGACACCGCGCGGGCCGGCATGTTGTCCTGCAGGACGTCAATAGACAACCAGTCAGGATAACACAACCGCTTCCCGGACGTCAATTGTCTATTGACCGGGCGGGAAGTGGTTAGTAAAAAAATACATTTATTTCCAATATTTTCTAGCTCCATCTAGTGGCCATAATGTGGTATTTTTCCTGATTCACTATATTCTGTATGAATGGATAACATTTGACCTGCAGAGAAAAAGTCTAATACCATTCGATTTCTCATTTGCACAAAATGAATGGACACGCAGTTTCACGGGACCTTTTTTTAAAACAAATTTTGTCCTTTTATTTTTACCTTTTTCTCTGAGTAGAAATCTATGTTTGTCTCAAGAATATTTAAATATTGACTCCCTACCTCTGCTGGAAGTCTTTTCCGAGCGCCAACTTCAAGGATTCCGAACACTCTCCTCCTCCGGCTGGTCCCGGGGTCGTCCGCATTTCTAGTGTCTTGTTTTTAGAACTCCAGGTCGAGAATTCTGCTCCATTGTTTACCATCCCGGTAAATATTATATAGATGGGAGATTTGTAGCGAGAAGCTTGCACTCCGTCATCCTAACGGGAACGGCTGTGTCATCACTGTGCTTTCTATGAGATCACGGGGTGACCCCCGAGCCCCATCTTCATGGTGACCCCCGAGCCCCATCTTCATGTTGACCCTCCGAGCCCCATCTTCATGGTGACCCCCGAGCCCCATCTTCATGGTGACCCCCGAGCCCCATCTTCATGGTGACCCTCCGAGCCCCATCTTCATGGTGACCCCCGAGCCCCATCTTCATGGTGTTCCCCGAGCCCCATCCTTATGGTGACCCCCGAGCCACATCTTCATGGTGACCCCCGAGAACCATCTTCATGGTGACCCCCGAGCCCCATCTTCATGGTGACCCCCGAGAACCATCTTCATGGTGACCCCCGAGCCCCATCTTCATGGTGACCCCCGAGAACCATCTTCATGGTGACCCCCGAGAACCATCTTCACGGTGACCCCTGAGAACCATCTTCATGGTGACCCCCAAACCCCATCTTCATGGTGACCCTCCGAGCCCCATCTTCATGGTGACCCCCAAACCCCATCTGATGACCCTCCGAGCCCCTCTTCATGGTGACCCCCGAGCCCCATCTTCATGGTGACCCCCAAGCCCCATTTTCGTGGTGACCCCCAAGCCCCATCTTCATGGTGACCCCCGAGCCCCATCTTCATGGTGACCCCCGAGCCCCATCTTCATGGTGACCCCCGAGCCCCATCTTCATGGTGACCCCCGAGCCCCATCTTCATGGTGACCCCGAGCCCCATCTTCATGGTGACCCAAGAGCCCCATCTTCATGGTGACCCATGAGCCCCATCCTTATGGTGACCCCCGAGCCCCATCTTCATGGTGACCCCCGAGAACCATCTTCATGGTGACCCCCGAGCCCCATCTTCATGGTGACCCCCGAGAACCATCTTCATGGTGACCCCCGAGAACCATCTTCACGGTGACCCCTGAGAACCATCTTCATGGTGACCCCCGAACCCCATCTTCATGGTGACCCCAGAGCCCCATCTTCATGGTGACCCCCCAAACCCCATCTTCATGGTGACCCTCCGAGCCCCATCTTCATGGTGACCCCCAAACCCCATCTTCATGATGACCCTCCGAGCCCCATCTTCATGGTGACCCCCCGAGCCCCATCTTCATGGTGACCCCCGAGCCCCATCTTCATGGTGACCCCAAACCCCATCTTCATGGTGACCCTCCGAGCCCCATCTTCATGGTGACCCCCGAGCCCCATCTTCATGGTGACCCCCAAACTCCATCTTCATGGTGACCCTCCGAACCCCATCTTCATGGTGACCCCGAGCCCCATCTTCATGGTGACCCCCGAGCCCCATCTTCATGGTGACCCCCGAGAACCATCTTCATGGTGACCCCCCGAGCCCCATCTTCATGGTGACCCCCGAGAACCATCTTCATGGTGACCCCCGAGCCCCATCTTCATGGTGACCCCCGAGAACCATCTTCATGGTGACCCCCGAGCCCCATCTTCATGGTGACCCCCGAGCCCGATCTTCATGGTGACCCCTGAGCCCCATCTTCATGGTGACCCCCGAGCCCCATCTTCATGGTGACCCAAGAGCCCCATCTTCATGGTGACCCCGAGCCCCATCTTCATGGTGACCCCCAAGAACCATCTTCACGGTGACCCCCGAGAACCATCTTCACGGTGACCCCCGAGAACCATCTTCATGGTGACCCCCGAGCCCCATCTTCATGGTGACCCCCGAACCCCGTCTTCATGGTGACCCCAGAGCCCCATCTTCATGGTGACCCCCAAACCCCATCTTCATGGTGACCCTCCGAACCCCATCTTCATGGTGACCCCCGAGCCCCATCTTCATGGTGACCCCCGAGAACCATCTTCATGGTGACCCCCCGAGCCCCATCTTCATGGTGACCCCCGAGAACCATCTTCATGGTGACCCCCGAGCCCCATCTTCATGGTGACCCCCGAGCCCGATCTTCATGGTGACCCCTGAGCCCCATCTTCATGGTGACCCCCGAGCCCCATCTTCATGGTGACCCAAGATCCCCATCTTCATGGTGACCCCGAGCCCCATCTTCATGGTGACCCCCAAGAACCATCTTCACGGTGACCCCCGAGAACCATCTTCACGGTGACCCCCGAGAACCATCTTCATGGTGACCCCCGAGCCCCATCTTCATGGTGACCCCCGAACCCCGTCTTCATGGTGACCCCAGAGCCCCATCTTCATGGTGACCCCCAAACCCCATCTTCATGGTGACCCTCCGAGCCCCATCTTCATGGTGACCCCCAAACCCCATCTTCATGGTGACCCTCCGAGCCCCATCTTCATGGTGACCCCCGAGCCCCATCTTCATGGTGACCCCAAACCCCATCTTCATGGTGACCCTCCGAGCCCCATCTTCATGGTGACCCCCGAGCCCCATCTTCATGGTGACCCCCAAACCCCATCTTCATGGTGACCCCCAAACCCCATCTTCATGGTGACCCTCCGAACCCCATCTTCATGGTGACCCCCGAGCCCCATCTTCATGGTGACCCCCGAGAACCATCTTCATGGTGACCCCCCGAGCCCCATCTTCATGGTGACCCCGAGAACCATCTTCATGGTGACCCCCGAGCCCCATCTTCATGGTGACCCCCGAGCCCCATCTTCATGGTGAACCCCGAGCCCCATCTTCATGGTGACCCCCGAGCCCCATCTTCATGGTGACCCCCGAGCCCCATCTTCATGGTGACCCCCGAGACCCATCTTCATGGCGACCCCCGAGCCCCATCTTCATGGCGTTCCCCGAGCCCCATCTTCATGGTGACCCCCGAGAACCATCTTCATGGTGACCCCCGAGCCCCATCTTCATGGTGACCCCCGAGCCCGATCTTCATGGTGACCCCTGAGCCCCATCTTCATGGTGACCCCCGAGCCCCATCTTCATGGTGACCCCGAGCCCCATCTTCATGGTGACCCCCAAGAACCATCTTCACGGTGACCCCCGAGAACCATCTTCACGGTGACCCCCGAGAACCATCTTCATGGTGACCCCCGAGCCCCATCTTCATGGTGACCCCCGAGCCCCATCTTCATGGTGACCCCCGAGACCCATCTTCATGGCGACCCCCGAGCCCCATCTTCATGGCGTTCCCCGAGCCCCATCTTCATGGTGACCCCCGAGAACCATCTTCATGGTGACCCCCGAGCCCCATCTTCATGGTGACCCCCGAGCCCGATCTTCATGGTGACCCCTGAGCCCCATCTTCATGGTGACCCAAGAGCCCCATCTTCATGGTGACCCCGAGCCCCATCTTCATGGTGACCCCCAAGAACCATCTTCACGGTGACCCCCGAGAACCATCTTCACGGTGACCCCCGAGAACCATCTTCATGGTGACCCCCGAGCCCCATCTTCATGGTGACCCCCGAACCCCGTCTTCATGGTGACCCCAGAGCCCCATCTTCATGGTGACCCCCAAACCCCATCTTCATGGTGACCCTCCGAACCCCATCTTCATGGTGACCCCCGAGCCCCATCTTCATGGTGACCCCCGAGAACCATCTTCATGGTGACCCCCCGAGCCCCATCTTCATGGTGACCCCCGAGAACCATCTTCATGGTGACCCCCGAGCCCCATCTTCATGGTGACCCCCGAGCCCCATCTTCATGGTGACCCCCAAACTCCATCTTCATGGTGACCCTCCGAACCCCATCTTCATGGTGACCCCGAGCCCCATCTTCATGGTGACCCCCGAGCCCCATCTTCATGGTGACCCCCGAGAACCATCTTCATGGTGACCCCCCGAGCCCCATCTTCATGGTGACCCCCGAGAACCATCTTCATGGTGACCCCCGAGCCCCATCTTCATGGTGACCCCCGAGCCCGATCTTCATGGTGACCCCTGAGCCCCATCTTCATGGTGACCCCCCGAGCCCCATCTTCATGGTGACCCAAGAGCCCCATCTTCATGGTGACCCCGAGCCCCATCTTCATGGTGACCCCCAAGAACCATCTTCACGGTGACCCCCGAGAACCATCTTCACGGTGACCCCCGAGAACCATCTTCATGGTGACCCCCGAGCCCCATCTTCATGGTGACCCCCGAACCCCGTCTTCATGGTGACCCCAGAGCCCCATCTTCATGGTGACCCCCAAACCCCATCTTCATGGTGACCCTCCGAACCCCATCTTCATGGTGACCCCCGAGACCCATCTTCATGGTGACCCCCAAAAACCATCTTCATGGTGACCCCCCGAGCCCCATCTTCATGGTGACCCCCGAGAACCATCTTCATGGTGACCCCCGAGCCCCATCTTCATGGTGACCCCCGAGCCCGATCTTCATGGTGACCCCTGAGCCCCATCTTCATGGTGACCCCCGAGCCCCATCTTCATGGTGACCCAAGAGCCCCATCTTCATGGTGACCCCGAGCCCCATCCTTATGGTGACCCCCAAGAACCATCTTCACGGTGACCCCCGAGAACCATCTTCACGGTGACCCACGAGAACCATCTTCATGGTGACCCCCGAGCCCCATCTTCATGGTGACCCCCGAACCCCGTCTTCATGGTGACCCCAGAGCCCCATCTTCATGGTGACCCCCAAACCCCATCTTCATGGTGACCCTCCGAGCCCCATCTTCATGGTGACCCCCAAACCCCATCTTCATGGTGACCCTCCGAGCCCCATCTTCATGGTGACCCTCCGAGCCCCATCTTCATGGTGACCCCCGAGCCCCATCTTCATGGTGACCCCAATCCCCATCTTCATGGTGACCCTCCGAGCCCCATCTTCATGGTGACCCCCGAGCCCCATCTTCATGGTGACCCCCAAACCCCATCTTCATGGTGACCCTCCGAACCCCATCTTCATGGTGACCCCCGAGCCCCATCTTCATGGTGACCCCCGAGAACCATCTTCATGGTGACCCCCCGAGCCCCATCTTCATGGTGACCCCCGAGAACCATCTTCATGGTGACCCCCGAGCCCCATCTTCATGGTGACCCCCGAGCCCCATCTTCATGGTGACCCCCGAGCCCCATCTTCATGGTGACCCAAGAGCCCCATCTTCATGGTGACCCCGAGCCCCATCTTCATGGTGACCCCCAAGAACCATCTTCACGGTGACCCCCGAGAACCATCTTCACGGTGACCCCCGAGAACCATCTTCATGGTGACCCCCGAGCCCCATCTTCATGGTGACCCCCGAACCCCGTCTTCATGGTGACCCCAGAGCCCCATCTTCATGGTGACCCCCAAACCCCATCTTCATGGTGACCCTCCGAGCCCCATCTTCATGGTGACCCCCAAACCCCATCTTCATGGTGACCCTCCGAGCCCCATCTTCATGGTGACCCTCCGAGCCCCATCTTCATGGTGACCCCCGAGCCCCATCTTCATGGTGACCCCAAACCCCATCTTCATGGTGACCCTCCGAGCCCCATCTTCATGGTGACCCCCGAGCCCCATCTTCATGGTGACCCCCAAACCCCATCTTCATGGTGACCCTCCGAACCCCATCTTCATGGTGACCCCCGAGCCCCATCTTCATGGTGACCCCCGAGAACCATCTTCATGGTGACCCCCCGAGCCCCATCTTCATGGTGACCCCCGAGAACCATCTTCATGGTGACCCCCGAGCCCCATCTTCATGGTGACCCCCGAGCCCCATCTTCATGGTGAACCCCGAGCCCCATCTTCATGGTGACCCCCGAGCCCCATCTTCATGGTGACCCCCGAGCCCCATCTTCATGGTGACCCCCGAGACCCATCTTCATGGAGACCCCCGAGAACCATCTTCATGGAGACCCCCGAGAACCATCTTCATGGTGACCCCCGAGAACCATCTTCATGGTGACTCCCGAGAACCATCTTCATGGTGACCCCCAAGCCCCATCTTCATGGTGACCCCCAAGCCCCATCTTCATGGTAACCCCCGAGAACCATCTGACTGCATACAGCGACTGCGTACCGCAGCTGCGTACAGCGACTGTGTACAGAGACTGCGTACAGTGACTGCATACAGCGACTGCGTACCGCGACTGCCTACAGACTGCGTACAGAGACTGCGTACAGCGACTGCATACAGTGACTGCATACAGTGACTGCGTACAGCGACTGCTTACCGCGACTGTGTACAGCGACTGCGTGCAGCGAATCACCCAGAACAGGTGCAGCCAGCATGGAACACAAATACATCTCATGCATCCTAATTCTTCACTGCCACAGCTGTGTGACTGAGTATATATGATACATTATACATGATATATAGATATACCCAGATGGGAGGAGGCAACGCACTTCTGAAGATTATTCAGTAGCAGTGGCGGCTGGCACTCTAATTTTTTTTTTGGGGGGGGGGCACAAACACACTAAAAATTCTAAAAAATATTTAAAAAAAAACATCAATTGCAGCCACTGCGCCCATTATATGCAGCCATTGTGCCCATTAAATGCCACCACTGTGTGTCCATCATATGCAGCCACTGTGCCCATCAATTGCAGCTACTGTGCCCATCAATTGCAGCCACTGTGCCCATCAACTACAGCCACTGTGCCCATCAAATCCAGCCCCTGTGCCCATCATATGCAAATATTGTGCTCATCATATGCAGCCAATGTGCCCATCCTGTGCCCATAAAATGTAGCCACTGTGGCCATAAAATGCAGCCACTGTGCCCATCAAATGTAGCCACTGTGCCCATCAAATACAGTCACTGTGCCCCCTGTCCGCCCATCACTGTGCCCCCTGTCCGCCTGTCTGTCCTTGTTGTGGCCCTGGCGGCTTCCCCGGTGGTCCAGTGTGGGCACCGGAGGGGGGGCTGCCCTGATAAACAATCATCGCGAACCCCCCTGTCAGGAGAGCAGCGGATCGGCTCCTCTACTTGCGTCTGATCAACGGCTCTTCATGTTTACATCGTTAGGCTCTTTACCACGTGATCAGCCGTGATTGGACATGGCTGATCACGTGGTAAAGAGCCTCCGCCGGAGACTCTTTACCTAGATCGGAGATGCAGGGTGTCAGAGTGACACCGCGCGGGCCGGCATGTTGTCCTGCAGGACGTCAATAGACAACCAGTCAGGATAACACAACCGCTTCCCGGACGTCAATTGTCTATTGACCGGGCGGGAAGTGGTTAGTAAAAAAATACATTTATTTCCAATATTTTCTAGCTCCATCTAGTGGCCATAATGTGGTATTTTTCCTGATTCACTATATTCTGTATGAATGGATAACATTTGACCTGCAGAGAAAAAGTCTAATACCATTCGATTTCTCATTTGCACAAAATGAATGGACACGCAGTTTCACGGGACCTTTTTTTAAAACAAATTTTGTCCTTTTATTTTTACCTTTTTCTCTGAGTAGAAATCTATGTTTGTCTCAAGAATATTTAAATATTGACTCCCTACCTCTGCTGGAAGTCTTTTCCGAGCGCCAACTTCAAGGATTCCGAACACTCTCCTCCTCCGGCTGGTCCCGGGGGTCGTCCGCATTTCTAGTGTCTTGTTTTTAGAACTCCAGGTCGAGAATTCTGCTCCATTGTTTACCATCCCGGTAAATATTATATAGATGGGAGATTTGTAGCGAGAAGCTTGCACTCCGTCATCCTAACGGGAACGGCTGTGTCATCACTGTGCTTTCTATGAGATCACGGGGTGACCCCCGAGCCCCATCTTCATGGTGACCCCCGAGCCCCATCTTCATGTTGACCCTCCGAGCCCCATCTTCATGGTGACCCCCGAGCCCCATCTTCATGGTGACCCCCGAGCCCCATCTTCATGGTGACCCTCCGAGCCCCATCTTCATGGTGACCCCCGAGCCCCATCTTCATGGTGTTCCCCGAGCCCCATCCTTATGGTGACCCCCGAGCCACATCTTCATGGTGACCCCCGAGAACCATCTTCATGGTGACCCCCGAGCCCCATCTTCATGGTGACCCCCGAGAACCATCTTCATGGTGACCCCCGAGCCCCATCTTCATGGTGACCCCCGAGAACCATCTTCATGGTGACCCCCGAGAACCATCTTCACGGTGACCCCTGAGAACCATCTTCATGGTGACCCCCAAACCCCATCTTCATGGTGACCCTCCGAGCCCCATCTTCATGGTGACCCCCAAGCCCCATTTTCGTGGTGACCCCCAAGCCCCATCTTCATAGTGACCCCCGAGAACCATCTTCATGGTGACCCCCGAGCCCCATCTTCATAGTGACCCCCGAGCCCCATCTTCATGGTGACCCCCGAGCCCCATCTTCATGGTGACCCCCGAGCCCCATCTTCATGGTGACCCCCGAGCCCCATCTTCATGGTGACCCCGAGCCCCATCTTCATGGTGACCCAAGAGCCCCATCTTCATGGTGACCCATGAGCCCCATCCTTATGGTGACGCCCGAGCCCCATCTTCATGGTGACCCCCGAGAACCATCTTCATGGTGACCCCCGAGCCCCATCTTCATGGTGACCCCCGAGAACCATCTTCATGGTGACCCCCGAGAACCATCTTCACGGTGACCCCTGAGAACCATCTTCATGGTGACCCCCCGAACCCCATCTTCATGGTGACCCCAGAGCCCCATCTTCATGGTGACCCCCCAAACCCCATCTTCATGGTGACCCTCCGAGCCCCATCTTCATGGTGACCCCCAAACCCCATCTTCATGATGACCCTCCGAGCCCCATCTTCATGGTGACCCTCCGAGCCCCATCTTCATGGTGACCCCCGAGCCCCCATCTTCATGGTGACCCCAAACCCCATCTTCATGGTGACCCTCCGAGCCCCATCTTCATGGTGACCCCCCGAGCCCCATCTTCATGGTGACCCCCAAACTCCATCTTCATGGTGACCCTCCGAACCCCATCTTCATGGTGACCCCCGAGAACCATCTTCATGGTGACCCCCCGAGCCCCATCTTCATGGTGACCCCCCGAGAACCATCTTCATGGTGACCCCCGAGCGCCATCTTCATGGTGACCCCCGAGAACCATCTTCATGGTGACCCCCGAGCCCCATCTTCATGGTGACCCCCGAGCCCGATCTTCATGGTGACCCCTGAGCCCCATCTTCATGGTGACCCCCGAGCCCCATCTTCATGGTGACCCAAGAGCCCCATCTTCATGGTGACCCCGAGCCCCATCTTCATGGTGACCCCCAAGAACCATCTTCACGGTGACCCCCGAGAACCATCTTCACGGTGACCCCCGAGAACCATCTTCATGGTGACCCCCGAGCCCCATCTTCATGGTGACCCCCGAACCCCGTCTTCATGGTGACCCCAGAGCCCCATCTTCATGGTGACCCCCAAACCCCATCTTCATGGTGACCCTCCGAACCCCATCTTCATGGTGACCCCCGAGCCCCATCTTCATGGTGACCCCCGAGAACCATCTTCATGGTGACCCCCCGAGCCCCATCTTCATGGTGACCCCCGAGAACCATCTTCATGGTGACCCCCGAGCCCCATCTTCATGGTGACCCCCGAGCCCGATCTTCATGGTGACCCCTGAGCCCCATCTTCATGGTGACCCCCGAGCCCCATCTTCATGGTGACCCACGATCCCCATCTTCATGGTGACCCCCGAGCCCCATCTTCATGGTGACCCCAAAGAACCATCTTCACGGTGACCCCCGAGAACCATCTTCACGGTGACCCCCGAGAACCATCTTCATGGTGACCCCCGAGCCCCATCTTCATGGTGACCCCCGAACCCCGTCTTCATGGTGACCCCAGAGCCCCATCTTCATGGTGACCCCCAAACCCCATCTTCATGGTGACCCTCCGAGCCCCATCTTCATGGTGACCCCCAAACCCCATCTTCATGGTGACCCTCCGAGCACCATCTTCATGGTGACCCTCCGAGCCCCATCTTCATGGTGACCCCCGAGCCCCATCTTCATGGTGACCCCAAACCCCATCTTCATGGTGACCCTCCGAGCCCCATCTTCATGGTGACCCCCGAGCCCCATCTTCATGGTGACCCCCAAACCCCATCTTCATGGTGACCCCCAAACCCCATCTTCATGGTGACCCTCCGAACCCCATCTTCATGGTGACCCCCGAGCCCCATCTTCATGGTGACCCCCGAGAACCATCTTCATGGTGACCCCCCGAGCCCCATCTTCATGGTGACCCCCGAGAACCATCTTCATGGTGACCCCCGAGCCCCATCTTCATGGTGACCCCCGAGCCCCATCTTCATGGTGACCCCCGAGCCCCATCTTCATGGTGACCCCCGAGCCCCATCTTCATGGTGACCCCCGAGCCCCATCTTCATGGTGACCCCCGAGACCCATCTTCATGGCGACCCCCGAGCCCCATCTTCATGGCGTTCCCCGAGCCCCATCTTCATGGTGACCCCCGAGAACCATCTTCATGGTGACCCCCGAGCCCCATCTTCATGGTGACCCCCGAGCCCGATCTTCATGGTGACCCCTGAGCCCCATCTTCATGGTGACCCCCGAGCCCCATCTTCATGGTGACCCAAGAGCCCCATCTTCATGGTGACCCCGAGCCCCATCTTCATGGTGACCCCCAAGAACCATCTTCACGGTGACCCCCGAGAACCATCTTCACGGTGAACCCCGAGAACCATCTTCATGGTGACCCCCGAGCCCCATCTTCATGGTGACCCCCGAACCCCGTCTTCATGGTGACCCCAGAGCCCCATCTTCATGGTGACCCCCAAACCCCATCTTCATGGTGACCCTCCGAACCCCCATCTTCATGGTGACCCCCGAGCCCCATCTTCATGGTGACCCCCGAGAACCATCTTCATGGTGACCCCCCGAGCCCATCTTCATGGTGACCCCCGAGAACCCTCTTCATGGTGACCCCCGAGCCCCATCTTCATGGTGACCCCCGAGCCCGATCTTCATGGTGACCCCTGAGCCCCATCTTCATGGTGACCCCCGAGCCCCATCTTCATGGTGACCCAAGAGCCCCATCTTCATGGTGACCCCCGAGCCCCATCTTCATGGTGACCCCAGAGCCCCATCTTCATGGTGACCCCCAAACCCCATCTTCATGGTGACCCTCCGAGCCCCATCTTCATGGTGACCCCCAAACCCCATCTTCATGGTGACCCTCCGAACCCCATCTTCATGGTGACCCGAGCCCCATCTTCATGGTGACCCCCGAGCCCCATCTTCATGGTGACCCCCGAGAACCATCTTCATGGTGACCCCCCGAGCCCCATCTTCATGGTGACCCCCGAGAACCATCTTCATGGTGACCCCCCGAGCCCCATCTTCATGGTGACCCCCAAGCCCGATCTTCATGGTGACCCCTGAGCCCCATCTTCATGGTGACCCCCGAGCCCCATCTTCATGATGACCCAAGAGCCCCATCTTCATGGTGACCCCGAGCCCCATCTTCATGGTGACCCCCAAGAACCATCTTCACGGTGACCCCCGAGAACCATCTTCATGGTGACCCCCGAGCCCCATCTTCATGGTGACCCCCAACCCCATCTTCATGGTGACCCTCCGAGCCCCATCTTCATGGTGACCCCCAAACCCCATCTTCATGGTGACCCTCCGAGCCCCATCTTCATGGTGACCCTCCGAGCCCCATCTTCATGGTGACCCCCGAGCCCCATCTTCATGGTGACCCCAAACCCCATCTTCATGGTGACCCTCCGAGCCCCATCTTCATGGTGACCCCCGAGCCCCATCTTCATGGTGACCCCCAAACCCCATCTTCATGGTGACCCTCCGAACCCCATCTTCATGGTGACCCCAGAGCCCCATCTTCATGGTGACCCCCGAGAACCATCTTCATGGTGACCCCCCGAGCCCCATCTTCATGGTGACCCCCGAGCCCCATCTTCATGGCGACCCCCGAGCCCCATCTTCATGGTGACCCCGAGACCCATCTTCATGGTGACCCAAGAGCCCCTTCTTCATGGTGACCCATGAGCCCCATCTTCATGGTGACCCCCGAGCCCCATCTTCATGGTGACCCCGAGCCCCATCTTCATGGTGACCCCGAGCCCCATCTTCATGGTGACCGCCGAACCCCATCTTCATGGTGACCCATGAGCCCCATCTTCATGGTGACCCCCGAGCCCCATCTTCATGGTGACCCCCGAGCCCCATCTTCATGGTGACCCCCGAGCCCCATCTTCGTGGTGACCCCCAATCCCCATCTTCATGGTGACCCCCGAGAACCATCTTCATGGAGACCCCCGAGAACCATCTTCATGGAGACCCCGAGAACCATCTTCATGGTGACCCCCGAGAACCATCTTCATGGTGACCCCCAAGCCCCATCTTCATGGTGACCCCCAAGCCCCATCTTCATGGTGACCCCCGAGAACCATCTGACTGCATACAGCGACTGCGTACCGCAGCTGCGTACAGCGACTGTGTACAGAGACTGCGTACAGTGACTGCATACAGCGACTGCGTACTGCGACTGCCTACAGACTGCGTACAGAGACTGCGTACAGCGACTGTGTACAGCGACTGCATACAGTGACTGCATACAGTGACTGCGTACAGCGACTGCTTACCGCGACTGTGTACAGCGACTGCGTGCAGCGAATCACCCAGAACAGGTGCAGCCAGCATGGAACACAAATACATCTCATGCATCCTAATTCTTCACTGCCACAGCTGTGTGACTGAGTATATATGATACATTATACATGATATATAGATATACCCAGATGGGAGGAGGCAACGCACTTCTGAAGATTATTCAGTAGCAGTGGCGGCTGGCACTCTAATTTTTTTTTGGGGGGGGGGGGGCACAAACACACTAAAAATTCTAAAAAAATTTAAAAAAAAACATCAATTGCAGCCACTGCGCCCATTATATGCAGCCATTGTGCCCATTAAATGCCACCACTGTGTGTCCATCATATGCAGCCACTGTGCCCATCAATTGCAGCCACTGTGCCCATCAATTGCAGCCACTGTGCCCATCAACTACAGCCACTGTGCCCATCAAATCCAGCCCCTGTGCCCATCATATGCAAATATTGTGCTCATCATATGCAGCCAATGTGCCCATCCTGTGCCCATAAAATGTAGCCACTGTGGCCATAAAATGCAGCCACTGTGCCCATCAAATGTAGCCACTGTGCCCATCAAATACAGTCACTGTGCCCCCCTGTCCGCCCATCACTGTGCCCCCTGTCCGCCTGTTGTCTTGGTGGCCCTGGCGGCTTCCCCGGTGGTCCAGTGTGGGCACCGGAGGGGGGGCTGCCCTGATAAACAATCAGCGCGAACCCCCCCTGTCAGGAGAGCAGCGGATCGGCTCTCCTCTACTTGCGTCTGATCAACGGCTCTTCATGTTTACATCGTTAGGCTCTTTACCACGTGATCAGCCGTGATTGGACACGGCTGATCACGTGGTAAAGAGCCTCCGCCGGAGACTCTTTACCTAGATCGGAGATGCAGGGTGTCAGAGTGACACCGCGCGGGCCGGCATGTTGTCCTGCAGGACGTCAATAGACAACCAGTCAGGATAACACAACCGCTTCCCGGACGTCAATTGTCTATTGACCGGGCGGGAAGTGGTTAGTAAAAAAATACATTTATTTCCAATATTTTCTAGCTCCATCTAGTGGCCATAATGTGGTATTTTTCCTGATTCACTATATTCTGTATGAATGGATAACATTTGACCTGCAGAGAAAAAGTCTAATACCATTCGATTTCTCATTTGCACAAAATGAATGGACACGCAGTTTCACGGGACCTTTTTTTAAAACAAATTTTGTCCTTTTATTTTTACCTTTTTCTCTGAGTAGAAATCTATGTTTGTCTCAAGAATATTTAAATATTGACTCCCTACCTCTGCTGGAAGTCTTTTCCGAGCGCCAACTTCAAGGATTCCGAACACTCTCCTCCTCCGGCTGGTCCCGGGGTCGTCCGCATTTCTAGTGTCTTGTTTTTAGAACTCCAGGTCGAGAATTCTGCTCCATTGTTTACCATCCCGGTAAATATTATATAGATGGGAGATTTGTAGCGAGAAGCTTGCACTCCGTCATCCTAACGGGAACGGCTGTGTCATCACTGTGCTTTCTATGAGATCACGGGGTGACCCCCGAGCCCCATCTTCATGGTGACCCCCAAACCCCATCTTCATGGTGACCCTCCGAGCCCCATCTTCATGGTGACCCCCGAGCCCCATCTTCGTGGTGACCCCCAAGCCCCATCTTCATAGTGACCCCGAGCCCCATCTTCATGGTGACCCCGAGCCCCATCTTCATGGTGACCCCGAGCCCCAACTTCATGGTGACCCACGAGCCCCATCTTCATGGTGTTCCCCGAGCCCCATCTTCATGGTGTTCCCCGAGCCCCATCCTTATGGTGACCCCCCGAGCCCATCTTCATGGTGACCCCCGAGCCCCATCTTCATGGTGACCCCGAGCCCCATCTTCATGGTGACCCAAGAGCCCGATCTTCATGGTGACCCTGAGACCCATCTTCATGGTGACCCCCGAGCCCCATCTTCATGGTGACCCCGAGCCCCATCTTCATGGTGACCCCCCCGAGCCCCATCTTCATGGTGACCCCCGAACCCCATCTTCATGGTGACCCCAGAGCCCCATCTTCATGGTGACCCCCAAACCCCATCTTCATGGTGACCCTCCGAGCCCCATCTTCATGGTGACCCCCAAACCCCATCTTCATGGTGACCCTCCGAGCCCCATCTTCATGGTGACCCTCCGAGCCCCATCTTCATGGTGACCCCCGAGCCCCATCTTCATGGTGACCCCAAACCCCATCTTCATGGTGACCCTCCGAGCCCCATCTTCATGGTGACCCCCGAGCCCCATCTTCATGGTGACCCCCAAACCCCATCTTCATGGTGACCCTCCGAACCCCATCTTCATGGTGACCCCGAGCCCCATCTTCATGGTGACCCCCGAGCCCCATCTTCATGGTGACCCCCGAGAACCATCTTCATGGTGACCCCCGAGCCCCATCTTCATGGTGACCCCCGAGAACCATCTTCATGGTGACCCCCGAGCCCCATCTTCATGGTGACCCCAGAGCCCCATCTTCATGGTTGACCCCCGAGCCCGATCTTCAATGGTGACCCCTGAGCCCATCTTCATGGTGACCCCGAGCCCATCTTCATGGTGACCCCCGAGCCCCATCTTCATGGCGACCCCCGAGCCCCATCTTCATGGGTGTCCCCGAGCCCCATCTTCATGGTGTTCCCTGAGCCCCATCTTCATGGTGACCCCGAACCCATCTTCATGGTGACCCATGAGCCCCCATCTTCAGGTGACCCCCGAGCCCCTCTTCATGGTGACCCAAGCCCCATCTTCATGGTGACCCATGAGCCCCATCTTCATGGTGTTCCCCGAGCCCCATCTTCATGGTGACCCCCGAGCCCCATCTTCATGGTGTTCCCCGAGCCCCATCCTTATGGTGACCCCCGAGCCCCATCTTCATGGTGACCCCCGAGCCCCATCTTCATGGTGACCCAAGAGCCCCATCTTCATGGTGACCCCCGAGCCCCATCTTCATGGTGACCCCGAGCCCCATCTTCATGGTGACCCCCATTTCATGGTGACCCCCCGAGCCCGATCTTCATGGTGACCCCCGAGCCCCATCTTCATGGTGACCCCCTGAC